>NC_091928.1:8868227-9123227 GCF_041260155.1 Ptychodera flava
TTTAAGTCATCCGCTCGCTGAGAAAAAGAAGTAACGATTCCTCGCTCGATGATGAGAAATAATGTGTGTCTTACTTTTTCCCTACACATTGAAACGAGAAAATAAAGCGCGCCTAGTACGTAAAATACATTGAATTTAAGTAAAGGAAGGAAAGGGAGAGGCACACTAGTGGTGAGGTCAAGCCACCTCTCTCTCTCTCTCTCTCTCTCTCTCTCTCTCTCTCTCTCTCTCTCTCTCTCTCTCTCTCTCTCTCTCTCTCTCTCTCTCTCTCTCTCTCTCTCTCTCTCTCTCTCTCTCTCTCTCTCTCTCTCTCTCTGGCCGATCGGCGTGCTCACGAAATAATACCAGTGACACCGTCGAGCGGTTAGTGAAGGAACTGATCGACCAAACGCTTGGATCACGATTCAAGACCAAGGATGCAAGAGGCCGACCATCGACGATCGCTCTAATCACATACAGAGGGATTAACAGCACACCTTGGGAGTGCACGTGCCTGTATTTTATTCCGAACCGCTGCACGTTTAGATGTTATGAATGCGTTTGAAATGTTACATTAAAAATAATGGACTTTGCAATCGGCCGCGCGAACGCCTGTGGATAGAGCATGTTACTGCTACTATTACTATCACTAATATTACTATTACTACAACATAATTATTCCCGATCATGATAAACGGCAAGGAAACACAGTAATAACCTGGCCTAGTCACCCACAAGTGATAACGGTCGGGTAAGCTTTTTCTTAAGCTTCTTCCGCGTGAGGGCGCAGTCTTTGATGTGATGGCGACGGTTGTTTTTTACCCTCAGCTTACGAATGTATAGGGCAATTGAACGAATTATGAGCATAAAATTTGTAGCCATTCAGATATTTCTGATGAGACGATGAAGTTATCTGAAATCTCTCTATAAAATTCATCTCCATGTTAGATTATATGTGAAAATCTCCATTATGATAAGCACAGTCAGTTGGCTGTGAATTTCAAAAAGACAAAACCGGCAGCATTTTGCAAAAATAGGTCAAAAGAATCGATTTCTTCAGTAAATCATTTCTCGAAGTGTATTTTCCAAGATAAATAACATCGAACCTCACAATCTAAGCGAAACAAAAAACGCGTGAACAAAAATAGAGCACCATGGCAGGTCACACCATGCTCTATATTTTCATCGCCGGTCGATGAAAACTGCACGAGACACCTTTTTGCATTGAAAATTTGTGTCATTTTTGTTTAACAAACCGTTGTATAACATCAGTATGTTTTAATTGTAGTGAGTGTGTTCAAGATGCTTGATACAGTCACGGCGATGCATCACGGTATAAACGGGAAAAGATTTGTGAGCAATCATGGGTTTCATTAATAATGAATACAGGACAAGCGCGAAGTTTCCTGTTCAAGAGTTTAGACAGCAAGAAACTAGACAATAGAGGAAGGAGATTTTGATAAGCATGGTGAGAAGATGATAGCCAAATTTTTTCATTTTTACTTAAAAGTTAGTAAATTATATATATATATATATTATATATATATATATATATATAATATATATATATATATATATATATATATATATATATATACACTATATATATACTATTATAACTATATATATATATATATTATATATATATATATATATATGATTTATTCTGTTTTCGTTTTTTGCTAACGTGTAGACACACGTGAGCATATGTCGCAGCGATGTCTGTCTGTCTGTCTGTCTGTCTGTCTGTCTGTCTGTCTGTGTACTCAATATCTCAAAAACGGCTCATCAGATTAGAATCAAATCTGGTACATAGATTCAGTTTGCAAATGGCAAGAACTGATTAGTTTTTGGTGGGTGTGGCTTGCTTACTTTTTGCTCATTTGCATAATTAATGATTTTAGAAAAAACTGATATATATTGACAACGACCGCACACAATTTGATGAGATTCGCTACAAATGTTGATCACACCAAGATCTATCAGCTTTGAAAGATATTAAAGGGTGACTTGAAAGATAATTACTAATTTGCATGTTTAATGAAATTTCCTAATTAGGAGTATATATCTGGATTTACTCGATCAAAATTGACGAAACTTGGTATGCATATTGAAGATACTATGATTTAATGTTATTGAAAGTCATTAAGCATCATCCAAATTCTAATTTGCATATTTAATGACCTTTTGAAATTAAGGCTATATATTTGAAGTTACATGACCAAAATTGATGAAACTTGCTTTGTACATTAAAGATACTATGATAGAATATTATTAAATGTCGTTAAGCATTTTTACATCAGCCAATTCCTAATTTGCATATTTTATGATCTTTCCTAATTATGGGGTATTTATCTGAATCACAGAGTAAGATAGACAGAGTAGCAACACTTGCATGCCTTTTGTTCCATGGTCGTCTCGGTAGACTATTGGCTTTTCATATTAAAATGAGCTCCAAAGGTGTTAAACTTTTTGGAGGCTTTGTTTGTGGTTGATGATTACACGAGATTATGCGAAAAATACGACGAGATGGCATCGTACTGCCAGTCGCGTAGCAACCATAGTTACTTTGTGAGCTCTCAGGCCAGAACCACTGCTTCACGCCAATCAAAACATAACACGGCAGCAGTTTCATAAACATGTCCTTCCTTGACCCACGTGTAAAAGAGGGTATGACTGACGTAAACCATTGAGTAAAACAAGACAGTATCGATAAAAGACTTTCAAATTTGGTTCAAACACACTCATTATATATTCATAAAAATATGAGAGGAATTTTTAAAACGGTAAAACTCGTTTTCCTGAAGCTCAAAACACTCCCGTTTTCGCCAGCACGTCAATTCTGCTCAGCACCACACGACAACAACAACACAAACTTTGCTGAAAATACTTTCGCTTAACAATTGGCGAAAATCCGAAAACTACCGAAGGATTCATGGTCGGCACTCTTCGGAAAGAGAGACGAGAGCAACCTGAGGCGAGGCGAACATGGATGGGTTACGTAACCGCTTCACGCCTTAAACAATACCCGTTGCCACTCTATCTATCTTTCTCTATGTCTCAATTGACGAGACGAAAGTTGATGAAAGTGGCTATGTACATTAAAGATACTATAATAGAACATTATTGAAAGTCATTAAGCATTTGAAGTTTAGCCAATTTCTTATTTGCATATTTAATGAACTTTCAAAATCAGGGATATTGATCTGTATTGACAAGACCAAAGTTGACGAAACTTGCTATTTACATTAAAGATACTATGATACGACATTATTGAAAGTCATCAAGCATTTTTACTTCATCCAGCTCCTAATTTGCATATTTAATGAATTTTTGAAATTAGGGATATATATTTGAATTTACATGACCAAAATTGATGAAACTTGCTCTGTACATTAAAGATACTATTATGTAGGCTAACTTTATTGAAAGGCATTAAGCATTTTTGCTTCAGCCAATTCCTAATTTGTGTATTTAATGAACTTTCCTAATTAGGGATATATACTTGGATTTATTTGATCAAAATTGGCATAACATGCTATGTACATTGATGATTATACCAGGTTATATCAATATTAGAAGTCATTTCGCATATTAAATTTTAAGCTTTCATGTCAGCTAATTTATAGTTTGCATATCTGATGAGCTTTCAAAGTTTGGAATATATAGTTTGAAGGACTTGACCAAAGGCAATTACACTTGCTATATAAAGTGGTGATACAATGACAGCAGTCAAAGAAATTAATTATTTTTTTTCAGCTAATTACATATTTGAATACTTAATGACCTATAGAGTTAACCTGTGGTAATTATGTTCATTATGTTGATCATAATACTTTCAATGAAGTTGCAAACATGTGGCAATAAAGGTTCAAATTTACACATAACTGGAATATATAATGAAACACGTGGGCATTTACAGTTCATATCCGTTTTTTTTATTTTATTGATAGCAGTGTTGAACGGTAAAGTCAACACAAGCTATTTGACTTGAGGGTCACACAAGTGACGTCACTCGTAATGCATAAATTCAAGAGTAAATTGAATAAAAAGCCGATATTTGTAGGTGCTAAAAATTGTGCACTTTAAAGAGGCACTCACACTTGGTAACATTTTTAAAACACATTTTTTAATGCTAACGGTCGATATTTGACGTGGCGACTGCGCGCGGATCGCGAAATATCGATAAAAACATGTCATTTCCGGAGCGTATTTTCGCATCTCGAAGTTTACGATCGTTTCTGATTATGACCCGAAATCCCCGAAGGTTTGTGTTGTGACGATTGACGATATTTTAGGGAGTCCTTAATCGAACGACGCAATTTTACCTCCCACTGCGAAGACTTTGTGTACAGCATTATGCCTTCACTTCAGGTACACACCTGAAAAACTTCTACTTAGTTTTTGCCGTTTTTAATATTCTCAGTCAGTTCTTTTATATTTTAACCAATACCACATAGATATCAGTTTTTACATGTAATATATTAGCTGCCTCTGATGACTACATTTTGTCGTCTGCCACACGGTTACGCGTGGTTCGATACATAGCGGCCGACGCGTGTTATGCGTGCATACCACGCGGCGGCCGCTATGTATCAACGCACATATCTGTGCTAGTCACCTATGCGAATTCTGTGGAATCAGCAAACTTTGTTTGCCATTTTTCTCCGAGTCAGTAAGACTCGGCTTTCCCCCAGAGGGCATGACCGATCACCGACGCGAGTGGTACTGTGGCGTTGAGCAGCGTTTAGTAGCGTAGACTCGTACTCAATAGCTTAGTTGACAATGGCCCCAGTGCCGAACGTTCGATGTTCGGAAGCTGAATTTAGGTGGGCCACCGGAATTCAAACTTTTACTTTTTTGAGGACATGTTTTTATCGATATCTCGTGATCCGCGCGCAGTCGCCATGTCAAATATCGACCGTTGGCAATAAAAAAATGTGTTTAAAAAATGTTACCAAGTGGGAGTGCCACTTTTTAAAGGTAAAATTATCAGTAAATGAGATGGTCTCATTATACCACCTCCTAGACACTATCATGAAAATTTCTTGACATTGTTGTGAACATCAAAAAATATCAATACCTTTTCACTCATACAACTTATCCTCTTCAAAATAAAATATTCTGTACCGCTCTCAAAGATATTGACAAAATTACAAAATTACTATCTCCCTAGCCTGATTGGTGGAAAAGGTCTTGATCTTCATTAGTCAAGTGAAACACAAGAAAGAAATGAGCGTCAAGGCAGTGATTTTAGGATTTTGTAATATGGACCAACCTGTTCTGTGTCGAAATGTACTCCAGTTCAATGGTTGAGCTCTGTGTGCACAGATCTAGAGGAAGAATGGGTAATATCACTTACTGTGAGGGCGCTATAAGAAATTATCGGACAAAGAACATACTACGAATTGAAGTGAAGTATAGGCAGATAAACACAACATGGGCGGCATTAGATGCTCTTGTTTTATCCAGAATATTTGAGAAATCTTAACCACCGGGAAATTAAGTTTGAATGGCGCTTTGTTAGATATGGAGAGACGCATTCGGATTTGAAACCTGAAAAGAAAGCTATGACTTAAGTCATGGGTGTAAGGGAACGAGCACAATAACGGCAGGGGCCGGCCGGAAGAGAAAATAGGGTGGGGGGACAAAAAAATATATGTGTTCAGGAGGCCTTGAAAATTCTAGGGAACAGTGAGGGTGCCTCAGTTTCTTTAGATGTGTACAAATCATATGGATATGAATTGGACAGAAAACAGTGTACTGGTTTTGTTTCTTTTTTTGCCAGAAGCCTGTTTTCTAAGTCTATCAAGTTGAATGAATGTATTTCAATGACTAACGAGCACAATTATTCAATGAAAAAAATACATTCAGGCCAGATTAAATTTTTTTAATGCTCATGTAATATTACTCTTTCCAAAATAATGAACAGGCAATGCACAATTAAATGCTGTCTTATATGAAAATTGAAAGTTTTGAGGGGAATTTTGCACAATCATCATGAATGCGGACATAAAAATAGATGAATGTTCACATACTGTACATTGTATCAGTTGAAGCTTAGAATCAGCCTGAGTTAGCAACACTTCTAAAGAAATCTTTATTTTGGGTCTAAAAAAAAATTGTTTGGGCAGGGGGGGGGGCTCTTAAAGTGTTCGACGATTTTTTTTGGGGGGGGGGCGGCATGAAAAAGTAACAAAACATTTTCTCTCCAGACCCCATTCCCTCGCCGTTAATTGTGCTCATTCCCTTAGTCTCTTTGAACGAGTTCCGCCATATTGTTGATATCGCCGTACTGGTATTTCTTTGTACCACCGCTATGATCGTCAGAGTCCCAATCCAGTCGAAAGAAATTTGGACCCTCAAACGTTCAAATGCTATATACCACTGGTGGGGGTTCATTTGCTGTAAGAAACATTTTTGCCTTCTTAGTTTTTCGAAATTTGAAAAGTTCATTTTTCTCCATAGAGTTAGCACATGGATCTCCATAGAGTTAGCACAGGGATCTCCATAGAGTTAGCACAGGGATCTCCATAGAGTTAGCACAGGGATCTCCATAGAGTTAGCACAGGGATCTCCATAGAGTTAGCACAGGGATCTCCATAGAGTTAGCACAGGGATCTCCATAGAGTTAGCACAGGGATCTCCATAGAGTTAGCACAGGGATCTCCATAGAGTTAACACAGGGATCTGCATAGAGTTAGTACAGGGATCTCCATAGAGTTAGCACAGGGATCTCCATAGAGTTAGCACAGGGATCTCCATAGAGTTAGCACAGGGATCTCCATAGAGTTAGCACAGGGATCTCCATAGAGTTAGCACAGGGATCTCCATAGAGTTAGCACAGGGATCTCCATAGAGTTAGCACAGGGATCTCCATAGAGTTAGCACAGGGATCTCCATAGAGTTAGCACAGGGATCTCCATAGAGTTAGCACAGGGATCTCCATAGAGTTAGCACAGGGATCTCCATAGAGTTAGCACAGGGATCTCCATAGAGTTAGCACAGGGATCTCCATAGAGTTAGCACAGTGATCTCCATAGAGTTAGCACAGGGATCTCCATAGAGTTAGCACAGGGATCTCCATAGAGTTAGCACAGGGATCTCCATAGAGTTAGCACAGGGATCTCCATAGAGTTAGCACAGGGATCTCCATAGAGTTAGCACAGGGATCTCCATAGAGTTAGCACAGGGATCTCCATAGAGTTAGCACAGGGATCTCCATAGAGTTAGCACAGGGATGAGGCCATTTTGAATTTCACATATCAGTACTTTGGATAATTTGTTTCTCCAGTGACAAAATTTTGACGGTGACCCCGATTATTATTTTTGATTTTGAAAGAGAATCGTTGAAAAATTCCTTGAGGAAAGTTTGAGCAAAGGTTAAAGTCTCACTTTCGAGGCGCATACTACATTAACGTATAGACGTTGCGATGCGTTTTAGCAAATAAATCGCTGCCAGCAGCATGCAGTGCGGCACAACTATAGTGTGACAATTCTGTACGTAAGACGTGCCTGTAAGTCGGTACAGAACAAGGATGAGAGTATACTTTCGGCGAATATGCGCCCAAAATACTAATTTATTCATTCTAGCCTCCTAGCCAGTGTTTGTAAACAAGAAAGTCCCACATGCGCAGTTCTTCTTTCTTATTGACAAACAAAGTGTTTCATGCACGATATCTGATGCATCGAGTGACCTTTGCTGCGACGTTACATTTTACTATGTACATCATGATAAGTATGTTTTAACTTACATCAATTGCAAAGGTTCCATGGATAGTGTTGACATTGGTCGTATGGGTCCACACTACATTTTGGCACATAGTTCCGACGACCCCCCCCCCCCCCCCGCCCTCTATGACCGGAGAAAATGCACCAAGAGACAGATATTCGGACTTTCACATTTTTCCTGGTCTGTCTCTTTCGAGGGCTCATTTTGAAGCTCTTTGAATAAGTAAAGTTTTCACCGTCTTAGTTGTTTGAAAATCAAACATGGTGTGTTCTTGTCATATATGGCGTAATAGAGTTTACGAGGATAGCGATCATTGTGAACACCGATAAAATATTAAGTAATTTGTTTCTCTGATTTTATAGTCTCGCTTTGTTAGGAGAATGTATGATTTAATTTTTTTGTTGAGGAAAATTCAAGCAAATTCAAAGTTTAAGTCTTAAATCTCAAGGCATGTACTGCCTAAAGGAGACTATTCCCTATGTGCTCATATATCAGTCTTGCTTGACTACTTTTATTCTTTGCTCTTGCTCTCGTGAGGGCGTGACACCGCTGAAACATGTTTGGTTAACGCAAAGATGTGACAACAAGTACTCCTCAAGGAGCATGCGCCGATTGTACAATTGCTATTGCGTTGCTATAAGCTATCAACTATGTCATAATGCTCATTTGTTGTTCTTCATCACCGCCTTACATTACCCATAAGCTATTTCGTTATGTTCTCACGATTGACAATAGCAACACTTGATGAGAAACGTCATAAGGTTTAATATTTAAATCAGCCGTCGTCAGTGGGCGTACGTTGCTGACAAAATCAACTTCAATATCACGTCAATCTCGTGAGGTCTTCGTGAATTCGGCGCGCTCGTCAGAGGCCGATATGCACAGTTTCGAGCGTCGCAAAGTTGTGCGACAAACTGGTTTAAGATCACAGTCACTCGTTGGCTGCAATTCCGCTCTTCGCCTACTCCCCAGACGTGTGTACTAGTATAAGTATAGTCACGTGAATATGCACACGTCTATGGGTCGCGTGGGCGCAGAGCGGAATTGAAGCCAACGAGCGACTGTGTTTAAAATGCTCTTCACAACTAGCGTTCATACATGCTCGGTGAAAGCTAAATTGAGTTTGTACTACCAACGTATGTCACCGACATCGTACGACGTTGAGAGTTATTTATATGCGAGCTGTTCTAAAGTTGAGTGGTTGAGTGAATTATAAAAGGCCTATGAACACCCCAACGGCGTCAGACGTTTCCGTTAAACTTTTACTCAAAAAGAGATGTCATGGAAAAATTGTCTTTCTCTTACATGTTAATTGCATCAAATGCCGATCGATATTAGAATTGATGATTTATCGCGCAAAAACGACAAATTTGTATCGATGTCCAAAATTATGCCGATAAACAACAATTTTGTCGGTTAAGATACAACTAATTTATATTATATTACCATGCCCTGCCCGTCGCATTTTGATTGGTCGAGCTGAACCACTTGACTGACCACAAATACACAGTAAAGGTTTGTTTACATGCCCGTGAATATGAATAATAAGATTAGCAACTCAAAGTATCGTAACTTTATTGCTGAAACGTAAATCATAATCAATCATAAAATCAAATGGGGCACTTGTGGGCAAAGTTTAGAAATGTTTTCTGAAAACATCTCCGGATTCGACAAATTTTTCTGTTTTTTTACAGTGCATCGCGTATTGCTCAGTTCCGGGCCCAGTTGTCGTTCGCTTGGGAAATTTTCGCAAATTTTGACGGTTTTCTGGGGTTCGTTGATAATATAATGGAAATAACAGACCACACGCTGACCATTAACTTTTAAATATGGGCGCGGGCGAGAGGAAAGCAAAAATTAACGGGCTCGGCAAGCCTCGCCCGTTAATTTTTGGCTTTCCTCTCGCCCTTGCCCATAAAAACAAACGTTTATGGTCAGCGCGTCGCCCGTTATTTCTATAGTAGTGTGTAGATTTCAGGTGCAGCCAACGAACAAGGCACTTTTAAAAAGGTCCTTACTATGATTAGATATATTGTGCATGACAAATAATGTGAACTGACTAATTTTAAGTCAAGAGGGTAATTAATTAGCTGTTCATAATTTGCCCTCCCACAGAAAATTTTTCGACTTACCCTCCCACACTCAAACTTCATTTTTACCCACTCCCCACTTATTTTTGCCTGTTTCCCCTCCCACTGTGAATTTTTGAAGCTCCCTCGCCCTGTGGCGAAAAAAACTTGCCAATTTCCCCTGCCCTGGAAACAATTCCCCTCAAAAAGTTTTTCGCCAAGCCCTGTCCCCAGGACAATCAACCGATATCCGCCCTGCCCTACAAAAAAAAAACAATAATTGCTCCCCTACCACCTAAAAACATGTCCCCTGCCCTAGAAAAATTAAAATTTCCCCTGCCCTTAAAAATTGCTCCTGGAATAGCTTTTCGCTGAATAGCTCCGTTGGCTGCACCTGAGATTTGATGGTGTCCGATGAATGGTAGCCGATATGCATTTCGTGCCCGAGGCTCGTTCGGTCCTGTACATATACAGTAGATTTTCTCAAAGTTTGTAGGCATTAAACATCAACACAAAATAAATTGAAAAAGCAAATTCCGGCAGACTGTCACGTAATAGTACACGGTCTCTTGTAGAGTTACCGTGGTTAGTGTTAGGCGGAGGTGAACGGCGTAGGTTGGCCAGCTGGCGAGAAAAGACAATCGGCTGGGAGCCAGTCTAAATGTACAGTTTTTTTTGCTTCTGAAAACTAATCGACAGAAACAACTGCTGCAAATAAGCTCTTCTATCCTTTATCAACCTGTGTCAATAAATGGCAAATAGTCACTGATCATGCTATCTCACGTAACACTTTGTAATTCAGGATACACAGATACATCGATATCATATCGCGATAGCGAATGACGTCACCACCATGTCCTCTGACCCAGTGTGAAGGAACTGCTTGACGAGGAAGCCGTGTCGCCGAACAGTTTTGCCGGAGAGCCGCCCCTTCAAAGAGCACCGTCACATTGCATTTGGGATTAGCACACCGTATCGGTTGGTTTTTTATCAGATTACTGCCGTAATGCTTGTAAGTGCAACTGCAAAACTAATTAATCCAATTAAAGTGAGCTTTAGATCTTCGCCGACTTCTTAGATGGTCACCAAGGAGGCGCACTTCATATAACAAGGCGCAGTAATTGAAGTGGGTTTACCTATGGATTAGCGATATCACTGTGTGTTGTCTAGATGCGATGCACATCACATCACCTCTTGGCGTACCTACCGACGTATGAACCAAACAAGGACTTGAAAAGTAAGACCATACCAGCAAAACTGATACGAAAGTAAAACTCGACCACATTATATTTCCCGAACGTCACAGTCCCCTAATATCATAAACGTTCCGCATATAAAGTTTTCACCCACTGCTTCTTCCTTTGTAGACAGCTTGGTATGTCGTATTTATTTGCTATTTGGTGGCGCTGTGGCGATTGTCGAAGCCACATCTAACACAATCCTTCTGTTCATTGCAAAGGGAAGAGTCCCGTGGAATGGCTTTGTGAACGGGGCCACAACATCCGACAGAACAGTCGTGACCATTCCAGTCACGTGCACCCCGATTCTGATGTAAGCTACCATGGATCTGTATGCTGGGATTCATGCTGTAACTTGTGCATGCGGTGCGCATAACCCTAAACTTAATTGACGAACGGACTGCTTTTTTCACCGCGAAGGGTCAAAGTTGAACAACTGTTGAATATATTTGATTTCCTTACATTCATTAACTTACTCAAGCTACATAAAGTGACAACCCGATGACATTGGCAGACTTTTACTCTGAGACTCTTTGCTATGGCTACGAGAAGGTAAAGTTCGTGTAGTTTCTTCCAATACTACATGAGTATTCGCCTTGGAAATCATAAAACCGGTAGCTAGTGAAATTTTTTCAAGGCTTGATTGCTTGAAAAAGTCGTTGGGTTAAAAAGTAATAACAGGTGGGATCCGCAAATAGGCCTACGATCATGCGAAATAACTCACGCTGTTATTTCCCGTGTTTCGTCTCCTTAAAGCACTATGATCGTCGCTTAAACTAAACAATATCATCATTTCGACAACTTTGCTAAACTTTGCTGTATGTACCTTTGTTCTAAAAAAATCACCATTGAAGTTGTGAAGCGAAAGCAGCGTCTCGAGGGTCGCCAATCGGAGTTTTCTCCGGAGTTCAAAACTATCAGTCCGTTAAAGTTACAAGGTAGATATTTGGTAAGTGCTACAAGATCTGATGAGTGGAACGACCAGAATGAGGGGATATGATTATTTGATTTCATCGGACCAACATTTTTGAGGTGTGGTGGAAGGCTGAACCATCGTAGAGTCTACCAAAAATTGAGACATGTATGATGATGACGTCGACTCCGTTTTCGTCTAGTGGGTCAGACTGCCTCAGTCTACAAATTGATATTTAAAGCGCTGTGAGGACGCCCTTACAGGCGCCAACTTCGAAACTTGGCAACCAATTATTCGACTATTTACTCAACGGTTTTATGGTTCATAACACACACAATATTGACATCGAATTTATCTCGTCGGTAATGGAGTAATGATTTGTACATTCTCTGGTTACTAACCACATAAACTTCGTAAGGCAGACTTTCAACCCCGAATATGCACATGATCCAGGTTTTGAATGTCCCGTCTGATCACAGTTGTGGATTTTTGACCAGTAGGCACGACACACGCCCCGGTGTTGTGGAGTGCTAATTGTCGTGGTAAAACCAATTCGGGGTGGACAAAACCATTTGCAAGGTGGGGTGGGTGTGGACAAAGGTTGCAAACACGACTGATTAAACTTCATCGTGGACAGCATGAAAGACTTTCATTTCTCTCCCACGGATAATAACCGTGCTTAGTTATTTCATAAAGTGGGGTATATGACTGCCAGACTGGAGTGAAGGAAACGTTCGATGACGTTTTATTCTTTTTGACAATCACGTCTACCCTCTCACGAAATGGCACGGTCCCTTATCAAAAATTACCGAATAAATAAAACCACAGTACATCTCGCATGCCGACGTAAGACACGATTGACAAAGTGATCAGTAAATGTTAGAACAGCCACAAAATTGGTAAACCGTCAGACGTAAAGCTTCGTCAACCTCCATAGGTCTACTGCGCCTCCAGCGAACACAGCATACTTCAGTAGACTGACTTGACGCCGCCGCCCTGTGCCTCTTTACCGGCGGTCTGTGTACAACACGCACCCTATTATGGCCACTACCAAGCCTACACTCCGTTACTCCATCGACGAAATATTAAAAGAGGACAACGGCAAGGCGCCGGGGAGGATTCGTGGACACCAGCGCTCCGACAATGTTACGAGCACCACCGACAGCTCCCGGGCCGCCATCATGGCGACAGGTGTGCCGATGGCCCAGCACGGCGTCCACTATACGTGGCCGTACAGTCAACAGGTTTACAACGATTACCTGGTGCAGATCGGAAAGCTCGGAACGATGCCACCCGATTATGGCCTGCTTTATTCTTCGTTCACCGCACAGCCGCCTTTTCTCATACACCCATCAGGTAAGCGAGGTACTTCTACTGCCAAGTTCTCTTAACAATGTAAAACTCATCCACGTTTCACTGCAGCGTACCCGAACAATTTGCTCACGCATTCTACAAGCGTAATATAACTAATAAATTCGCAAACGATATAATCATAATACAAATTTAAATTTAGCGACAGAATACTGAAACTTGAGGACAAAAGCACGAATTACTCTTGAGAGAAAAAACTTAGGAGCGCAAAGACATTAAGAACTTCAAATCTAAAACTTTAACACAGTGGCGAGAGGCCTTACTGTGTTTTACTGCATGAACTGAATTTTTGCAGTTACCTTAGGATGGCATGTCTTGAAAACAGGAGAAGAATGTCGGAAATAGCGAATTAATTTCAGCATACATTCCAAGATATGCGTATCGATTATTTTTGTCAGCCAACTGAAAGAAGACGGCAGAAATTTTTCGCTGTTGTGTATGTACTTTAGGGAAAGCACGCTGTGTTCTGACAGTGTCGTGAGAAATCACACATAAGACTGAACAATTTTACAAGTTGTGTTTACGAAAACGTGCTACCGTTACGACAACTTCTAAATTGCATGGTGTCGCCTCCTGCATTGAGGCAGTCTTAAAGAGCCATAGCCGTGGTGGTTTCATCACAGTAAAGTACTATGACAGGAATTTTTTCACCAATAGGGCAGCAATTTTGCTTCAATAGTTTTCTTTCAACTTTGACAAAATCCCCCAAATACGAGAGGAGACTCATCTGAGTTCCTTTTTCTCGTTCAAGTATTTTGTGAATTTAGCGGTTTGTCGTTGTGTCAATTCAGTGTGCTTACAATGGCAGCCCTTAGGTAAAGCTTACAAAGGGGAGATAAGCTCTTTTACTCGTGGCATTATTTGTTGCATAAAAACCACAATGGAAATTTCACCCAGATCCACGATTCAATTGTTCCCATCAGGCAAAGCCCTTCAGAGTAGGAGGACATGTGTACTTACGCCATCACTATTCGAAAAAATCAACTGAGTAAAATATTTCATGTCCCCTAATTTACCGTTAATTGTTTTTTTTTTTCAAAATGCTAGTTCAAACGATATTGTGCCCCGGATAACTACGAATTCCACGTCTTTCACAAAGAGGACACACTCATTTGTACAAAGTGACATATTTTGTGCCTTTGTTTTGAAGAAAAAAAAACGATAATAAGTTTCTGTAAACTGTTTCGTTCGGTTTATTTATGAATGCAAGGCTGTTGAAATGTAGTGGTACGAATTGTAAAGCCATTCTGACTGCAATTAAATCAGCCATTTCCAAGTGCCGGAAAACCTACAAATGAAAAGTAATAACTTGAATATGCAGTCTCCACCTTTGGTGGCCAAATATTTTCCGATTATTTCGCATTCGCGTGACTCCCTAAACACGGTATTATCGAACGAGGCTGACATCATATCTGTTAAACCCTGTTGGCAAGGCGGGAGACAGTTCCGGCTAGTGAATGATTTTTACGAAAATAAAATTGGCTTTGAAATTTGTCACATTGACGAGCTCATGACAAAATTTGCATAGACGTAGTTTAGCAGAGAATATCTGACAGTGTACAATATTTACTACTACACACCATTCGGCTATTGTGACGTTCCTTGTTCGGGGCGACTTTAAATTTTGGGCCAAAAGCCTTAGTCATATCGTGTCCTGTGCCATTCTTGTTCTGTCCTTAGCGTGACGTCACGTCTAGCCTGTATTACGAATTGTCTCTCTTTGACCTGAAATTCGCCATGTCTTTTATGAGGGACAATTCTTATTTATGTCGCAATTAAAAGGTGTTGCCAGCCCGTGACAGTGATTTTTTATGTCTTTTGATGGCAATCTCTCGTTTTCAGACATTTTAACCAAAGCAATCGGCATGTTCTATAAATTGGAAACAACTTGAAATGTCTCGGCTAAGGTACGAAACTCAGAACGACATTTTGTGTTCACAGTTTTTGAATGCACCGGTTTTGAACATTTCTCATACAATGATCTTTTGCACGATGAACAGCCTTTCATGATCAAACGATAAAATAACTTTGGAATATAAAAATTAAAAATAACATGTTTCATTAACGAGGACTAAAACATGTGTTACCTCTGCGAGGGAAGGCAAATATGTACTTAAGTTTTGAAATTTTCACGCCGCGTTTCGTTTAGTAGCGAAATGTGAGAAGGATGATCACCTACAACTTTTTGCAAAGTTGGAATAAGATACTGCAGCTGGGACGAAGCGTCAGACAGTCTATGATCCTTCCCAATAGCCGTTCCTCGCGAACGTGTCGTACCATCGTATTCGACAGGAATAGGAGCGTAACAGTTCATATACTGAGCGGGAAACAAAAAAAAGTTGAACCTGTAATTTCGATCAAAAAAGTGACTGGGATGACAATAACAAGTGTATTGCATTAAATTACATCCCTAGGTACATTAAATATCTTTCGGAAAACAACACATGTCAAAACTTTACTGGAGTACTGAAGGATAGTTCTGCCAAACGACGCAATAGTTCGCCTATTATATACGAACAAGAATTTTCAGATATTTTGAAGGATATTGATACGACTGTCAATTGAACAATGTCGATATATTCAAAGAAAACAAGGATGAAAAAAGGTTTGTTTTTAAGCACGTGACTTAAAACTTCGATCTTAGATATTGCATATTAAGAATACCTTATTTCAAACTTTAAGTTGAAATTGCTCTCTGAACTAAACGTAGTGTCGTTTGGTTCTTATCTGTGTGATACTAGTCAACGTCATGAATTGTAATAATTCGCATCATCAGTTGATCATAGCGGTGCGTATGAATGGCTGACAAAGTGGTACGAATGCTTGACAGATTTGATCGAACAAAAAATTAATTGGCTTTGATCAAAATCTTTGGAACTTGGATCAGTACACAAACGTAATTTTAAACGCAAGAATTGTCCCAAGCTTGCAGTGAGCGTTTTCTTTTTACCCGAACCCGTCTGTAAATGACTGGAGTCCAACGTGAAGCAAAACGTCTGCTACGATGCTGCACTAGTTTGCCGTCTATTCTCATCGACATATGTGACAAAGTCATGACAACATTGCTCTCTCTCTCTCTCTCTCTCTCTCTCTCTCTCTCTCTCTCTCTCTCTCTCTCTCTCTCTCTCTCTCTCTCTCTCTCTCTCTCTCTCTCTCTCAAACATTGTAACAATGAAATTAAATCAGTGCATGTATGGTTCGGTTTCATGCTTGTTGTTGAAGACTGGTTTGCTGCTTCTATCGTTGTTGTCGACTTCGTTGTTTTGTCATTGTCTAATCACACGTCAGATTTAACTATATAGCCCGTTTTGTCCGATCCTTCAACGCCATTTTTACATCTTTGCTGAAACATTTTTTAATTAAAAGACAGCGAGATACATGTGCATATATACATGTGCATACATACATACATAGATACATACATAGATACATTCATAGATACATAGATACATACATTATACATACATACATACATATATACATGCATGCATGCATGCATACATTCATAGATACATAGATACATAGATACATAGATACATATATACATGCATGCATGCATGCATGCATACATGCATGCATACATACATACATACATACATACATACATACATACATACATACATACATACATACATACATACATACATACATACATACATACATACATACATACATACATACATACATACATACATACATACATACATACATACATACATACATACATACATACATACATACATACATACATACATACATACATACATACATACATACATACATACATACATACATACATACATACATACATACATACATACATACATATGTATACATACATATGTTTGTACTACCTTCAAAATGAAACTGCCAGGTAGAAAGATATTATAATTAGTTAGATAGTTTAAGAAGTCCCGTGGCATATAAGTACGGAGATGTTTACCCGTTCGGGACACCTTGTACCACCACAAAGCAGTCGTTCAAGCTGGCCACGTTGTTATTGTAATTTTGTATTTGTTTCTTGAGCCTGGTAAATTATCCATATACCTGAAATGATACTGACTATTTGACCTGTTTTTGATGTCATATTACATTGAAGATTCACCTTCCTCCATGAGCTTCCAAGTCTGCATGCGTTTATGTCTCCTTCATATCCCCATTCTGCCATTCTGGCGACCTCCTCTCACTCTATCTTCAGCCTCCCCCCCCCCTCCCGCCCAAATATTACCCATGATCCGTCTTGATATTACTTCATCTGTCCCTCTCCCGTCTCCGTGCACATATTTTTAATATTCTGTTGGCACTCACTGAATTTACTCACAGCAAAGAAGCATGACAGAGAAGCGACAGCACGCTACGTTCAACGTCTAATCGGAAAAGCCATAAAAACGATCCATATTTGTTCCGAACATAGCACTTCTATATCTGGTGACGGTGCACGCCTGTAGTGACGTATTAGCACTAGAATTACCCACGTTTATTATATCTACTCGGCCAACCTTGGATTATCTGTAATGAAGTCAATTCTCATATATTACAATGATTTATAGTTTCACAACTGCATAAAGCCCCATTAAGAACTTTACAATCCCGTAATTACACTACGAGAGTATTGGCCCTTCGCCGGATCACCGCTGCAGCGCTACAAGCGACGGGTTTTTTTAATGAGTCTTAAAAATGATGAACGGCACATTCGCTGGCAATCGGCGTGTAAACATTCGATGTGGAATCATTAGTTGAAATCTTCCGGTGGAGAAGTACACTCTTGCTGGAGTGCTACAAGGACATTATTGGTTTTACCATCCGCTTCGGCTGCCGCTCTGGAGTGCGTCGCGGCCAATTGCAGCGCGTTTCCATAGAGACGAGGCCAATTTGCGGCGGTATTATCGGACGGCCAGCGAGTTCTTTTGCATGGTGCTTGCTGCCTAAGTGACGACTCTGCTTTTATGGAGAGTCAGTTTGCTTTAAAATTCCGGTGGTGATCATTAATATCTTCAGTCAGACATTTATTGCTGGCGAGGTCAGGGAATCAGTGCAATTTTGGATCATTCTGTTCTAAGTGTTGTTCTGATTTTCTCCGTATTTTCGAAAAGTAGCGGGGCTGTTTTTGAAGAGAATGGGCAAAAGTCCCAAACGATATCGCTAATTGGTAGGGTTTATCCCCATCTAACACACCCAGGGTCTTTAATGAGTTCGTGGTGCGTCAAGGGTTACGTTAGGGTAATGGGTTACGCTTAAAACCGTCTGGACACTTGTAAATCCAAATCGTACCATTCAACTACAGAAGCGTATATCCGCCTACCAACGCTCCGTGTGTACGTTTCTCTTGCTCCCCGTCTCAACCTGTCTGTCTGTCTCTGTCTATCTGTCCTGTCTCTGTCTGCCTGTCTCGTTCACCACATTATATTTGATGACAACTACTATCAATTATAACGAATTCTGAAATAATTTAAATTTACGACTAAATGCAAGATATTCTCAAGTCTGAAAAAAAGTATCGATAGTGTGGCTAGACCAAAGGAAAGGTAATTCAATGTTTAATCAGACACAAATCAGCGCGCCCTGGCAGTATTCCACATAACTTACATGGCATTAAAACACTACGCGCCTGACATCATTTAGACATGACTAGACGGTCAAAATGCATACCTTTCATCGCCCTAACGTGTGCTAGGACGTCAGTGAGTGACCGCATTTTACGGACATTGCATTCGCAGAGAACAAAATATGCGCTGCACGTTGATTATTCGGACAATGAAGATCTCCACACCTGTGAGCGTGCGTTCGTGAATGCGCCTGCGCGTGTGTGTGCGCGCGCGAAGCGTATTCGCTTGACTCAAGAACAAACGCCACTAGCGTCAAAAACCAATTTTTGGAGGTGGAATTTGTGGATTGTGTTAAAGGCGGAAATTCCGCGTAATATTGATAAAGACGGAAGCTACATCCCCCAATTTTGGGTATTCAACTATTTTCCTAATTAATGAGCCCGTTTTACGCAAAAACTAATAAAGATCCCTCTGGATGGTAACGTCTTCATCAAATCATCACTTTTGTCAAGGAGTAAACTGGGTGAGAGGTCGAGGGTAAATATTAGCCAATCAATGCAGCGCGCTGTCTTCAGATAGTGAACGTAATAAACCAGAGTGTGCCTAGCAACCGGCATCCATTCTAATTAGGGATCCAATTTCATATTGCTAGGTTTTGATGAGAACAAGCAACTCACAGCTCGGTCGGTAGATACCTACAATCGGGGTGACAGAGATAACACAATTAGACTCCAAACTCTTCGGATCGCACGACTGTCTTCTATGAAACCCCGGTATCTCTTAAGAGACCGCCGCATCGGCGAGTCAACAGCACGTCTTTAACAAATATAGCTAAAGCGTTTAACGACTTTTAGTGCTCGGCGTTTGTATGGGTCGATTGCGGGCGATAAGGTTTGTTTGGGTTAGGGCGTGTGATCGCTTTGATTACAAGTTGTAAAGAGACGTTTTATACATCCATGACAATTTTGAGCGTGGCGTGTTTGTCATTAGGTTGTGTAAGTCCGGATGTTACGTTGATCATTTCGTCGTCCATACGTACAAGGCAGCCAGACACCTGTTGATTGTTTGAGTTGCAGACGCGTCGTTTTCTTGTGTTGTTTCAGACAGACGTCGGTTTCTCGTGTTTGTCTTTCAAGGACAGGAAGAGATTGGAAAATATGAAAATATGCAAAAGTTTGGACTTCAAAAATTGAAGGAAGCTAGCTTGACACATAAAATGACTAAAGTGTACGTGTGGTCCCATGGTTTAGTAGTTGTGCGAAACAAAAATGAACATTACCTGCCCTACGAAGTTAAATCACAGATAACCGTGGCATTCTACGTGATCGTGCACACTGAAACAATGAACCAACAAAAGTCACGGTCTTACATAGAACATGAAAGTCCTCTTCTCTAGAGATCAACTGTGGCGTTCATCGGATTCTTTGATACTGATAGTTTTGATACATGACATAGCCTGGGCGTAAAGGTCACAGTGATCGGCTAATGTCATCTGGGTTACCAGAATTGTTTGTCACATCTACACTGTGAAAACCAATTTGAAAGTTGTTGCTGAAGTTGCTCGTCTCACCACGAATACCAAGGTTGCCCAATATATAGTCAGTAAATTTTCAAACTCTACCGAATTTATCCAGCCAGAGTAAGACATTGTTTCTTAACTAAACTTACAGAGAAAATATTCTTTAAAGGAAAATCTCTAGAAGTGAAACACACGTACACTACACTGTACAACACGGGTACTGTATTTTGTGGACTTTGTGATGATACCCACGAAAATGACCATTGACCATGTTCTGGTGATGACAGCCCCGAGTTCAACAGTTCAAAAGGTCAATGATTCGAATTTCTTTGAGAGATTATGTTGCCTCACACACCATTATAAAAACATGCGTTTGTCTAATGGAACAGTGCAGTCAGTTCGATGATGAAATCCATCAACGATAATTAAAATGGTGCAGAAAATACACCATTCAGTGAATTTGCTTCTGTTTTGGTAGAGGCTTAAGTTAATTGTCGACAATTTGGTACGCTCTATTGATCCGAGGACAATCGACAATTCTTAGCTTTTGGGGTATTTTTGGAAACTGTTAACTCTGTATTGGTAAAAATATTTCAGTTACTATCGACAGTCACGTCTCCTGTAAAATTGGTTCAAAATACGCGTTTTATTAAGCTTTTTACGACCGAGGTGAAGGAAAAAAACCCATCATATGAAATCAATAAAATCCCAATAGGGGATAAGATAAGATAGGGATGACATCAATTATATGTGAGTGACCTTTGGGTTAGTGGGTGACAGTCACTGATTGGAGCGTTACGTTCGTGACTCTGTACAGAGTGAGAGACAGTCAGGCTTTGATTTCTTTGACGACCTCGTATCACCAGAGATTCTTAGTGTGCTCAAGTTTCAATCCCTAAGTCTCCCTTCGTCCAACTCCTCCCCTCCCCGGCCCCCTGAGCGACCAAATGAAAGAATGAAACATGAATGACGTTTACTTATATTTTCGCCCTTGTGAGTTGCTTGATATTTGAGCCCGGAGCCTAGACTCAGCTGATGACATACAACAACTTTAAGTTTCCCGATTTCGTATCTTATAAACGCAGAGAATTGTGCATTTGTTAAGATTCCGTTTCCAGAAGTTGGATGTTTTATATATACCGCTCTTTCCGAATACAAGATTTTTTCTACTAGTACAAAGCAGGGCGTTTCCTTATTCCGTAATTATTGTTTTTCTTTCAATGGTGTGTCAGGGTACGCGGTTGGTAGTGGTATAAGTCACCACAGCTGTTACTTTGAAACGAGAAATTTCATGATTTCAGAACCAGTTGAAAAAAAAAATCCCAAAAAACAAAACAAAACAAACAAGAGAACAGTGCATAGTGGTTACGGTCAGCATAAACGAAAGAAATCAAGACTTTTGTATCATGTATAAGATCCCTTCCGTGTCATCTTACGACTTGAAAACATGTCTGCTTTATCATTTCAGCGACACCATGCGTGCATGTTAATTGGCAAACCAAGTAGAACGGAAAATACGTCGATCGATCGATCAATGTTGCAATCGGCTCTTTTTTTCTCCTTTTTTTAACGAAAGTTAAAATTACTCACTAATAAACATTTCATCAGCCACGTGAAGCGTCATGTCCGCATAACTGTAACTAAGTACAGCAAACGGAACAAGTGCAGAAGAATAATGGGAAAAGCAGGCAATTTGAAAGAAAAAACAAAATGTCAATGATGCGATATAAATAAAAGGTGCTCAAGGCACATCCTTTACCTACAAGTAACGCCAGGCTTGAACATTTTAAGTACATAATCATCAACTGTGTTCCTCTGATAAATAATGTACAGAGTATTGATTCATGAAGACCAATAGTGTTTGAGTTCAGTGCATGAGATTGAAGGGCGACCTAAACCATATGACGAACAACTGAATTTCCAAATGTTGCAAAATGTATGCTTCTCAAACGAGCTAACACTTTGTGGTGTATTGTCTTGCAACAACGTGAGAAATACATTTTTCTCCAAAATTCCTTTTCTCTTCAGTAAAAGTTTTACCGGAGTTTCATCTTGGCCACAAATGCGACGTTCCCCATTGATTTGAATTACAAATTTCGGCCATGCTTCCTGTGATTAGACCGGGCCGCTTTCGTGGAATATCTCAATTTAAATCACCCCTGTTGCTTACGATTCTTGTCGAATTAAAATTACTGGATAAAGAGGTTTTGTAAAGTTTTAGATAAGTCCACTTTTGGCTACTTCGACCTTTGACCTGATGCCATCTCACATCCTAAAATTCTAGTGCAGCAATTTGATGTTGGCATCACTGTTCGGCAACTCAGTTCATAGTTCTCAATTTAAATCTGTAACATAATATTTGATCTTCTGTCAATCTGGGATGGAATTCTAGTTTAGTTTTATCGCATAATCTGTCTTAATTTCCTCTTGTAAAGCTCCGTTTGTACCTACTCTAACTTTTGAAATTATTTACCGCTCTTTCAGCCAATAAATAATTTCCTTGATATTGAACACGCCCCTGAAAAAGCGCCCTCAAACGACGGACTCTACACTGTACGAAACACAGTGAAAACTATAGTCTGTATTATCTCATTACCTATCCATAGATATTAGCACGCCAACAACCCTACCGTGATGAAAGAAGAGCCGTTATGCGACAATATCGATCCGAAATAATCAGAAACATGTTCAGCAAAGCTTAAACATTTCGAGGTCGTTTTCCAGTCACCCGAATACGCATTGACTCCAGGTTTCAACTCTAACTTTGTTCCCTTTGCCAATTTGCCAAGTCTAATTAAATCGGATGATTGTTACCTGCAGTTTTTATAGAGATTCAGCATAATGTAAAAATGCCAAACATGCCAACGCACAAAGTCTTAATCCCGTAAAAAGCCGTAGAAAACGCAGCATTTTCGTAAACAGTCGTACACACCACATCAGAGGTCCTTGGGGAGGGGGGGTCAAAAAGTGAAAGTGTAACGGTTTGGCGATTGAGTAACATAAGTTTTAAAATTATATCTTCTAAGAATCAATATTGATTCACAGTGTAGTGTCTATGCTTTAAGATTGAACTAGGATCTTTAGTTTTGCAGCTGTAACAACGGAGTTCACACATGTAGAGGCTGGTTGAGTTGACGATCTGAATGCTGCATATCAACGTGCTTTGGGGAATAGAACAAGGATCTGTGGCTAACAGTCAGACAAAAATCGTAAAAAGAATCATTGTTACTTTTCGCGACCAATTTGTGAATTGTGATGACGTTGCATTTTCGCCATTATCTTTCTCTGTCAGGTTCTCTGCTTCAGTCGCCGATATCACCATCGCAATATCACGGATATCACGTGGAAACATCAAAGCATCCGAGACGCCTTCCTTATCACTCCGTTGTCAGAGATTCTACAAATCTATCGCCGAGGCAGCAACATCCAAGGAGGCGATCTCCAAAACTTGACAAACAAGATACTGAACAATCGCAAACGAGTGACCAAGACATCAGCCGCGATGAAAATAGATGTACGCCCTCTAGTGATGATATAGGCTACATTGATGTGGTGAGCAATACCATGGAAACGGAAACTCCAACTGCTGAGATTGAAAACTTCTCAGAGCGCAAAGACGAACTTCCTGAACGCGAAGAGTCGAGACAAGAAAGAACACGATTTGAGGAGAAACGCAAGAGGGCGCACGATCATCTCGCGGATCACGATTGTGATGAAATCGATGACAACAATAACAATTATACCGACAGCACTGATAGACACAAAGGTATTTGATCTACACATTTAAAATGCTTGAATTGCAGAAATATGGACTTCACATATGTTTGAGAGAGAGAGAGAGAGAGAGAGAGAGAGAGAGAGAGAGAGATGAGAGAGAGAGAGAGAGGAGAGAGAGAGAGAGAGGAGAGAGAGAGAGAGAGAGAGAGAGAGAGAGAGAGAGAGAGAGAGAGAGAGAGAGTCATTCTTAGAGAGTGGGAGAGAGTCATTCTGAGTAAGTCAGACAGACAGACAGACAGACAGAATGACTGACGGACAGTCAGAGAAAGACTGAGACAGAGGAGGGAATATGTAACATTTGTTTGCTCGTTGGTGTCAAGTGACCAGAAACATCTAAGTTGTTCTTGTGTTGTTTAAATATATTTTTTTCGATTAAATTCTTAGTTTTTATGTCTATTGAGGATGATGACCTCATATAGGTGTTGGTCATCCGAAATGAAAGTCATGAACCGAATTCAAAGAAAGGGTAGAAACGTATGGTTCGATGGATGAAAAATTGATGTGGTTTTTGGTTCTGGAACATATTTCACTTCACCTTATACACGTGACATTTGTGGATGTATAACTTAACCAATTGTCTTTGGTTTTTCCGTCCAGACGTAGATATGTGCCGAAAGACAAAGCGACGAGCGCGAACAACATTTACACCAGACCAGCTTCAGGAGCTTGAATCGATATTCAAGGTTACACACTACCCGGATGTACACACGCGAGATCAGTTGGCCAGCAAGACAGATCTACCAGAGCAGCGAGTACAGGTATGTATGAGTCAGCGCTGAGGGCGCTCGCGAGCTGCTTGTGGCACACAAGTTGCAGAACTCATATACACTCTCTCTCACGATACTGACAGAGCGTAAAGACAGACATAAATTTGCAGTGCAATATTCTGTCTCGTCAAACAACATACAAGGAAAAAGGAACGCGTGAGATAGCTTAATATAAGTCGTGCAACGAGTTTGTTTTTGAACTAAAATAAATCCAATAAAAACATTTAGAACAGAAAATAATTCAAATTTCAAAAAAACAAATAAACACTTCCCAAAATTGTCGTCAGAAGCATAAATTTCGTAACATGTGTTATGTATTACAGTCAGCAAATGTGTAATCCACGTCTAGATATTTTGTGGAAATGTCTCACGACGTAATTTGCTGTGTTAACTTTTCTTGCTATTGCGATATCCGACTATCATAAAGTTTGTTGTTTTTACATTGCAGATTTGGTTTCAAAACCGACGCGCCAAATGGAGAAAGTATGAAAAGCTGGGAAATTTTGGTGGTTTGCAAGATTTGACGGACCCTGACATCGTACCAGCCCCCAACTCTACAGCAGCTCTGCCACTTGACCGTAGCGTTAAGTACACGACCATCACAATTCAAGCTATCTATAGTTCTACATTTGTCATCGAATTATCAGACATTTAAGGTTCACTTTGCGTTTTGATCCACTGCTGTCGCGCCTATTTTCTTTATCAGTTTCCGCATTGTTAGGGCTTCTCCAAGATGGCGTCTTCTATTATTAATATGCACAACAATATACGGATAAAAATTTTGACAAGGCTTTCGGGACTATCGCGCAGTAACATGACTGGAAATATCACTTTCAGCGATACAACCGATTCCTTTGCAAATTCCAGCAGTAAAAATCAGTTTACAGAAGCAAGACGAAAATTTGCCAATTGTTTTGTCTGTGCCTGGATCTGTCACTTGTCCTGTGCTATATTTACGTAGCAATCAAGATTCTGGGCGCTAATTTTTAATCGAAAGATCGGGGAATTGTTTTTTGATCGTTACTTCTTGTGGTGAAATTATTCAAATTAATATGTAATATACTAAACATTTTAGCCTTGTAAGCCTATAAATTCAGATACATGGCATATTCGGGAGTTGGGAAGAAGTTTGAAAACGCCTTTCTCTTTAGTTCAACAAGCGATTATTAAGGAAGATTCTCTCCGAACGTACATGACAAAAATACAGGGCTGCTCTCATCCCATGTCACCTACAAGGGCGACGCCCTTTTTATGCTATTGCCGTGTTTTTAGTATACGATACCAAACTACCTGACTGCATGAAAAAAGCAGAGGAAAATTGTTCACAAGCAACTATGTGCCTTATCTGTTCAGACTTGTACAGTGCGTACTTGTGGCCTTACAAACTTACACTTTCTGCTGTGGTTAGCACATTCATTCATTCATTCATTGTCAATTTTGTTGTTTCTCAAGAGAACGTAAATGTGGCTGACACAGTTAGTCTAATTCGACATTTACAAGGCCGCCTATACTGTCTGTGGTTAAATGTAAATGCCAGGGCCAGCACACAGTCCAGTTCCTTCGATTACAAAATGGACGCAAAGGGTTGTGGGAAGAATGAACTTTTCTGTTTTAATTTAACTGAAACTTCCATTTGATCCCTGTCCCTTTTCAGTGTGAAATCGATAGCGACCTCAGCCTACACCACGGGACACTGACGGCTGACTACGGCCAGATGATGTCAGCAGCCGGCATTACAATACCTCCACCACCGGCTATTCCCGCTCTATCGCCTCCAGTGGTGACCTCTTCGAAGCCAAAGGAAAGTGGCCGCCAATGTTCTAGCATTGCCGCTCTGCGATGGAAGGCGAAGGAACACGAAACTGCCATAGAAATGCAATATTTTCGATGATTCGACGGGTATAACATGCAGATAAATTATGGACACTTTTCAGTGACACCTCAATCATCAGTACAGAGTAAAAAGCAACTACTGTCATAAGTATACTTAAACAATTTAAAGTGGAGGTAGGAACTTCCTCCACGCCTGTACAAAAATGTAATTGTAAGACATGAAACAGACGGCCTGTTTCTTACTGAAATAGACTGATTCAATCGACGTGAGATTCACCGTGACGAATGATAAATTTGATTGGTCAGTAACTCTAATAGGACAGCAACAGATACAACCCCGAACTTTTGGCATGGAATTATATGTTAATCTGAACAGAGAGGACGGTGTTTGAAAGAGTGGATATTTCTGGTTGAAATACTTATACTATAGACCCAACACCAACGGGGAATCCTTTTCCAAATAATTTCTGTACCTGAGAATTCGGAACAACCTGTAGTGTATATCTCCCAAGGGAGTTATTAATCTGGCCGTTGTTGGTGTCCGTGTTGTTGTTTTGCTAATAAAATTGAAAAAAAACCCGCTAATTTGTGGTTGCTGTGTTAAAGCATATTAATGTCCTTGTAAATTGAGCTTCCGAGCTGGATATAGGGCCTACCAGACAAGTGTTGAGTTCTGGTTACACCCATTCAATATCTACATATTGTTTCCTTTGATTATTATTTGCTGACTCGAAGAACACTAATTCGCCAATGCTTTTATTTCAATCGTTATTGATGTCAATGTAAATTGAACACGATTGGAACTAATTTTGGATAATTGGATGGTGAAGTAATGTCGATTCAATCTACAAATGTTATCTCATCTGCTTTTCTTTTTATATTACACACTTGTTTTTATGAGTAATTTGCGATATTGCAACATTCAGCTATATGGCACCTAACACTTTTGAGAAATTTGCAAAATATGAAAATCCAATTATCCCAAATTAGTTCCAATCGTGTTATTGGGATTCCATAGCTTGAAATACCAGATAGGTATCGAGTTCCGGAACGAACATTAGGAATGTTCAGTGCTTCAGGCCAAGGAGGGGGCGGTGGATAAATGTTCGCGGACATGAGAAAGTGACTGACCCTCCAAAGCCGGGTGACCCCTTATTCCAACTTTTGAAAACAGGTGACCCCCGAGACAAAGGTAAAACAATACACACACACACACACCTTAGTCTCCTAGACACACAGTCTCCTAGTCTAGTCTCCTGATGAGTGAGTATCGCGAACTCACGAAACAACGTTGTAGAGATGAAATTGTAAACTCAATTCTCCAGCAACATATATATCTCGCTTCTACTTTGTATTGAGCACTTTGTATCGGACAAGTCGAACCGCATACTTCGTGTATATATATATATATATATATATATATATATAATATATATATTATATATATATATATATATATATGAAAGTGTGAATACAATATAGTGAATAAGCTGTAAGTGCTTGCAAAACCAGATGTCCAGAACTGTTGTACATACATTGATATCAATCACTAATAGCAAAGAGAGTACAACAGTAAATCATACACTACAGTGCCAGGTTAATGGTGGTAATGATGCAATTTATGGCTGGTATGATGCTTTGCAATACAGACTTTTAATTATTGTTAATAATAATTTGCAAACATACAAATATATCATATATATCTCCAATAAATTAAAGTTAAGCGCCCGAAGGGTGTGCCGAAAGCTGCACATGAATGATGCAACTCATGGCTGGTACGATGCATTTTAGGCAAGTATGAACTTCTCCCCCCATCAAGCATTACAAAAACACGGTGACTCCCATCAACAATGTCAAAAATAGGGTGACCCCATGCATACCCCCGGCTGAAGAAACTGACCAGTCCCTCATTCGGAGTGTTGACCGGCACCTGTCAATAGCCAGAAGTTGACTTTTGACCCACTGGACATTTATTCGGCAAAATTGACCACATTTTCTTTAAAAAACTTATTTTCACTCGGTTTAATGATCAAACATTTCTTTGCTGTGTAGAAATTTCCAAGTAAGTGCAAGTACCTTACAAATCCAACATTATTACGTACACATTCATAGGAAGAAGAATGTTAAGCCCAGCCCTTTACTCATTGCCTGTCCTGTTCCATAAGGCTTTGGAAGTACGATTATAGGTCCATTTACATGTATTTGAAACGACTTTAATATAATTGCAACAACGGTAACAACGAATCCAGGTTCTTCAATTTTGTCTGTAAACAAAAAACATAACAACCGTGTGAGCAAAATAGCTTACTACATTTCAGCGTTGGGGTGCTTTTTCGCATGGCTCTTTGTTATTTAATACTGATTTTAACCGCATACTTGCCAATTCACAGAAATATACATACACATATATATATATATATATATATATATATATAATATATATATACATATACATATATATAATATATGTGTGTATATATAATATATTATATATATATATATATATATATATATATATATATATATATATATATATATATATATATATATATATATATATATATATATATATATGATAAAGCTTCTACGACGCTTCTAATATAGCAAATAGCAACTACTGTACTAGCCATGTGTTTTGTTACTATCGTGGGACGATATTTTCACTCTTATTTTCTTGTTGAAGCCCCGCCGACTACCTGTAACTCTTGAAATTCGTTGACCTGAAATATGTCTTCTAATCTATTTTGGTTTTCTCTGAATTCTACCCTCTGCGGGGATATTTCTATATAA
Organism: Ptychodera flava; assembly: GCF_041260155.1. Taxonomy (NCBI): domain Eukaryota; kingdom Metazoa; phylum Hemichordata; class Enteropneusta; family Ptychoderidae; genus Ptychodera; species Ptychodera flava. The sequence continues at coordinate 8,897,762 of NC_091928.1, forward strand.
TCCCCCGTATTCCGAACGAGTGTGGCTGCGTCGCGGACGAGTGATTCCCCGTGTAGCGGCCGTATCCCTCCGAGCCGTAGGCGAGGGGGGATACGGCCGCTACACGGGGAATCACGAGTCAGCGACGCAGACACACGAGTGAGGAATACGGGGGGATTATATATTTATCACATGCATAGACCCAGTTTTCCGTGAATAAACCTTCCAGGAATGATAATTACTGGGAAAAAACGAGAGGGAGTATTTTACAAGAATTCATACGCTTGTGTTATGCGGTCGTGGCTGGGTCACAGCTGACTTGACTGCGCTCACTTACAATGTCGAGGTTGCTCCTATGGATAATTAACGTCTCTCGTAGGGCTTTTTCTGTGCGAATCAAGCGGAAATAGGAAAGACTATGGATTTTTAATGCAAGGTATTTATTTGGTACTTACTGTAACATCAATCTTAGTGAAAATTCATTCATAAAATTATCGGACGTGCAAGCGGGACGTCGCGACACTCAGCCGCGGCTACCGAGAACGGGTTATTTTTGTCAATATTCGAACATCATTCAAAGAATTCTGCTTTGCAAAGTTTGTATGAAATTTTCAAAATTACAATTATTATGTTTTACGAAATTATCAATTGTATGTTTAATATTTTACGAATAAAATGAGCTTGTTTAAATATAATGAAGAACAGTGTTCGGCTCTGACTCAATCGGTAAGACTACATACAAGCAGCGAGTCTTTCTTAGCTCAGACGCGAGGGGACGGAAGTTCAAAAACAAGGTACAATACAGGAAACGTAATGCACCTGATGCACGATATGCACGGACAAAACAGTAGCTTGTACCTTTAAATGCACTAATAACCTTGTGAACTCGTCGCTCTTGAAAAATAAAATAGCATTTCTTCTGATGAGTCTCAAGTCCGGAGTATCGTCATTGCTGTCAGAAATGATGTATGCTCCTCGCTTCATCGGCTCGCCCCGTGGGCTCGACTGGTTGACTGCCGTGGCAGCACTGATCGTGATTTTGAACTTGAAACCCGTCAATATTACTTCAGAAAACATTCTTACTGCTGCAGGGATGATTGGAACGTGTCTTTGGTTATCGGCTATGCTTATTATGTTGTTTGATGGACATCGAGAAGGGCAATTTTGACGAGGTAGACAACACAAAATGCCGGTAACATACCGTATTAAAATGTCAGCAGTGTATAAATCAAACGTTTCAATCGCAAATCAACGACGAAGAAACACAAATTCATAAAAAACTTAGTATCGACGGTATTTTGTATTCTATACATATATTTTAATACTCCATATTTCCTTACGTTTCATTACCCACCCACTTTTGCATTTCAGGGATTTGAAAATAAGTTCTGAACAGCTGATTTTTTGTTTACGTTTTAAAAGTAGTCCGGATCCTATATCCACCACATGTGGAATATGGATTCATCGTAGTCATATACCTATAGTGTGACGTCACTCTATAGGGATAACTAGGTCTATGTATGTGATAAGGACTTTTAACTGCATAAGGAAACCATTACTTTGAGAAACATTTTGACGAAGTGAAAAAATTCAAATTTTAACAGTCATTTTGATTTCCCGCCATTTGCAAAAAATGGTAATATTTATGAGGAACTAGATTATGTTTATGTTAAGATTTCAGTGCAGATATGCCAAGTGTCCATCGTTTTTGCTTTTCCGCATGGGGATGTTTGGTCAAACATTTAATCGCAGTGTAATCCTTATCTTGTTCAAAATTGCATATACAGTCTCAGCGGGTAGTAAATAATAAGTGTGTACACACAACCTAAATTACTACACTCACATTAACTTATTTTATCTGGAAAGTAAGATCTTAAAAAATATAATGCTAACAGATACAGGTAGTGTGGCTTTAATGTTGGTAGACTTCTTATAGTGGTACTCTGTTCCTGTTTGTCCCTACCTTTCGCTGGCTGCTATTTTTTATTTCTTAGCCTGCATTTACACATTAAAATATTAAGGGTATGCTGTGGGACATTTTAAGTGACCGAAACGAAACTGTCTCTGACTGATGTGAAATATGTGTTTGGTTGTCTCTTAAATAAAAAGTCACAAAAATAAGTTTTATGGAAAAACCGCATTATTTTTTTTTTTTTGGGGGGGGGGGTTCTCATGCCTCTTTGTTCTATGTGTCAACAGAAACATTACTGTTGTTTTTAAAGAGCAGTGCAAAAATTATACTGAGCCGCTTGTTCCAATGCACAATATTTAGGAATTATAAAACAGCCCATCGACAATTTTTTTACAGTGTTCTCTAGGAGCTACAGGAAACTAAACGTTTGAACTTAAAGTTGTAAGACTAAATGACAGTTATGGATAACCGCACTGACACCAAATTGTGTTAATTATATGTTCAATTTTCCTGACAGTTTGGGCAGCCATCCTTGTTCTAAACCTGTTTCCTGTACTGCGGGAAAATATGTCAAGACAGCGCCCTCCTTCTTGAAGAGAAACGGGCGCGCGCACGCACAGACAGACAGGCAGACAGACAGACAGACAGACAGACAGACAGACAGACACACCCACACACTCATGCAGTATACGTGTATCGGTCTTAGTTCACATGTGTGTACACGAATTAACAGAGCCGACATAACAGCGAACACGGCCATGCCGCATAAACGATACTGAGCGGTTCCGATAAACCGATGTATTCTACCATTCCAAATCATTTTAGAGGTTGCTAAAACGACTAACGTGACGAGCTTCATTTACGTCATGCCCGTGTCACTTTTATTGTCAAATGTTGGTGGCTGGCGTAAAGTAAAGAGTAAAAGAACATTTTGGAATCTATTCAAACCAAACGAATATTAATAGTTTTATTCGATAGAAGTTATGACATCCCCTGTGAGCTTAAAATTAACTTCTGTGTAAACAGAATCATAATAATCCCCTCTCATCAATTCTGCATCGTTCCGTCTAAATTTCGGCTACGTACATTATACTACTTTGACATAAATTAATCCAGAGATTTAATAATAAAATTCGGGCATTTTTGAAAATGTAGACGACGGAGCCTCTTAACGAAATGGTGTCCTTTTTATCACCATCCGTCTAAATTCTAAAACGCAATCATATTAGGCCGATACAAAGGATTTTACATAATGATGTAGGAATCTTAAAATTATGATACTAGTAATACCGAAGTTCAATAATCTAAGCTTCACACTCTGAACTATCTGAAATCTAACAAAAAATGCATTATTTTTCAAAATTCTATCCTTTAGATGACAGACTGTTACTTATAAGAAGCTCTGTGCTGCGGTCAAATCCACAATTTCAATTGTGCAGCGGACAAGGGCAAATACAGACGTCGCGAGTGTCGAAGAGCATGCTTCTCATCATCGTCGAATCGAAGACGTGTGAAAGTGACTTAATAAATCATATACCACGTTGAGTATTGTACGTTTGAAGGGCATAAAGGCTTTTAATAATTTTCAAAGATAATATCACCATATTGGAAGAACGTCAGCAGGATTATGTACAATACTCTACTAGGAGCAACATCATGTGTTAAAGTCAGCTAACAGGCATATACTTGTTTGTATTGTGTAAAAACAGCCCCAGTGCAGTTACAGACCCACTGGACGCCAGTCATCTATTCAGGAAAAATTCCATTTGTTGAATTAACACTTTGAGCGCAAAAGTCAATTTTTGTCTCCTTTAGAAAATATACTCCAGTCAATATCTTGCAGATGTTTGTCGAAATTTTGATAAACAAACTGTAGCCAATGAAATGTGGTGACCATTTGATCCAAAATTATCAAAAAATTACAGAAAAAGTCATAAAGATTCGAAAAAATGTTGCACTAAAATTTTGGTAGGAACAATAACAGCACGCAAAGAGTTAAAAAGGGGGACGGGAACACTTTTAACATGTTGTGGCGAATTTTAAAATCACACAGAAATCACAGTAAGCATGCTAAAATATGTTATCATATCCCATTATACCAGGATGTATCATAAATTTGCACACAATCTTGAACTTGACCGAAATTAATTTTGTTCTCTTTACAACTTCCTTTCTCTATCGTCATTTGAGCTTTCTGATTACTGGGCTCATCACTGAATATGTCATCGTCAATTTTTCCTCTGACTAATAATAAAAATAGTGACAAAGACAGAAACTAATCATACATGTCACCAAATTAACAATGAGTTACGAGTTTGAAGCTGATAATGGAATGCATGTAAAGGAAAGTTGGTGGTTAATGTTGGGAATGGGTGAACCATGCTGGCCTTGTGGAACACTGCAGTAAGATTAAAACGATGGAAAAATTGTATAGCCTCGAGCAGTTTACAGCAGTATAGAGAAACGCCTTTGATACCGAAATTATTTTGAAAGTGCATAGTACAGGACATGACGTCGAGAGTGTCCATGACGGCATCAAAAAGAAAAACGCAGCAATTGGCTTTTTATGTGACTCAAATTTCATATCTCACTCCGACCTCCATATTGTATTGGCTAACTAGCAAATCTTGCACTGACTTTTAACTCTCTTGTAGTATAAAGCATGGAATGAAAGAGAAAGAGAGAGCATCCCTGACTGATGTGGAAATAGCTGACTTACCTGGATAAATGAATTATGATATATTCATGCGTTTTTGTTTTAAAATTAGCGAAACACAGATGTTATGTTTCTCTGACTTGATCACTTGAAGATTGTACTTGGGTAAGATAGCGTGTTTTTAACTTTTTATCTTTTTTAAAGCCCCACTGGCTGTAACTATTTAAATTTGTTAAGCTCAAAACATCTTCTCTCCTGGTTTTCTCTGAATTCTACCCTCTGAATGGATATATGGGCTTTTAAATCATTCCTTTGTGAAACATCTGACGAGTAAATTCAAATTTTAACGGTCATTTTGATTTCCCGCGTTTTTCAAAAATTGGTAATATTGCTCTGTGCAGTTTATAATATTTCAGTGCAGATAAGCACAGAATCCACAATTTTTGCTTTTCCGCATGGGGCTTCGATTTAATGTTTGAGCAAACATTTAATCGCAGTGTAATCTTTATCTTTTTCAAAATTGCATACACAGTCCCAGAGGGTAGTTCATAATAAGTGTATAGACACCCCTAAATTCGTACATTCTCACAAACTTAGTTTAGATGGAAAGCAAAATGATAACAATAACAAAAGATAAAGCGAGTTGGGCTTTAAGGAAACCGCTGTATCCAACGATATAGTAATCATTTTGTTACTGTGTGTTGGTACAACCGACCTTCCCCCATGTTCAAATAGAACAGTCCGTATGTTTGCGTATTGAGCATGCTCGGAAAACTCTCTTGGCGGCCATTATGATTTTATATGTGCTTAGTCTTAGAGTACTGTACGTATAGCTTGAAGCTAACAAATGGTAGCAGAGCATTGCAATGGCTCAAAACAGCAGTTATAAGAACCCTCCGGTGTTGGGACCAACAACGGTGTATGAAACATGGAAGAATGAACTCCAAGTATGGCAACTGATGACCGATCTGCGTAAAGAAAAACAGGCATTGGCAGTAACCTTATCATTGAGTGGACAGCAAAAGCCAAGGCGCTTGAAATCAAGGCAAGTGAACTTAACTCTGAGGATGGTATGACAAAGCTACTGACAGCTCTTGATAGTTTGTTTCTGAAAGAGACTGTAGACTTAGCCTATGAAGCCTACTCAAACTTCGACTCGTTTCATCGCCCAGAAAACATGCCAATGACAGAATTCATTGTTGAATATGAAAGACGATACAATCGATGTGAGAAGTTTAAAATGAAACTGCCAGATGCTGTCATTCAGACTTCTTGATAGTGCTTCTTTGATGCAAAGAGATAGACAACTAGTGCTAACTGCAGCGTCAGATTTGAAATATGAAACAATGAAGTCGGCACTGAAGCGGATTTTCTCTGGTACTGGTCACATGAAAACAGATGGGAGTGAGTCAGATTTTGGCGGGAAAACTGATGGCATCACTATAAAGCAAGAATCAGCATTTGTTACTCAAAAATTCAATGCACCAAGTGGAGAAAAGAGAAAGTTTCCAAAGTTCCAGAGGGGAACGAATCCATTAGATAGAAATGGTAGGAGATCAAGATGCAGAGTTTGTCAATCTGTGTATCACTGGGCTAAGGACTGCCCACATAAAGATCGTGACAGTGCTTGGGCTGTTGAGGAAGACACGGAGGTAGATGAGACTTGTATTATATAACATTACTTACCAGAGAGCAGAAAACTGATAATGAAGTTTTGATGGCAGAGGCATATGGGTGTGCAGTAATAGACACTGCATGTACTCGGACAGTTTGCGGACAGAAATGGCTTAATAACTATGTGAGTGAGATGAACGGTGAACAAAATACTTCAATGCTAAAGAAAACGAGTAAGAAGACGTTCAAATTCGGAGATGGTGCGAGTATAAAGAAGTCCATGGGCAATGTGATCATCCCTGCTAAGATAGATGATACTGTATGTAATATTGATACTGAGATGGTGGATGTAGACATACCACTGTTACTCAGTAAAACATCACTGAAGAGAGCCAAAACTAAACTGGACATTTCTAACGACAGAGCAGAGATGTTTGAAAAGCCTGTCAAACTAGAATTCACTTCGAGCGGACACTACTGTGTTAACATCAAAGGATCAGAACTTTGTAAAGAGCAAGCTGAAATACTGATGAATCACGAAGATGACTCAGATGAATCAGAGATATTAGTAGTCGATGAAAAATCCAGCGAAGCTGATCAGAAGAAAATACTGACGAAACTTCATCGCCAGTTTGGTCATGCGTCAGCAGAAAAACTTCGTAAACTCCTTGAAAGTGCCGGTACAAAGAATCAGAACATCTTCAACAATCTCACAGACATTGTTGACAAATGTGAAGTGTGCTTCAAGTATGGAAAACAGCCACCAAGGCCAGCTGTAGGTTTTCCATTAGCCAGTGATTTTAATGAGACAGTAGCAGTTGACCTGCATGAGTTGGGAAACAACTTATGGTATTTACACATCATTGATGTATTCAGCAGATTTAGTGCCGGTGCAATTATCACCAGTAAAAGTCCATCTGTATTTGTTCAGAAGTTCATCCAACACTGGATCAGTGTTCATGGGGCACCTCGGAGATTGTTCAGCGACAACGGAGGTGAATTTAATAACAGTGAAGTTCGTGATATGTGTGAGAACTTTAATATTGAGTTCAAGACCACAGCAGCTTACAGTCCATGGAGCAATGGCGTTTTGGAACGTCATAACCAGACACTGACCCAGATTGTAAGGAAAGTGAAGGAAGACAAAGGATTTGATTGGGAGACAACCTTAAATTGGGCATTATCTGCAAAAAACAGCCTGTGTAACATCCACGGAATAGTTCCTACCAGTTGGTTTTTGGAAGAAATCCCAATTTGCCCTCTGTACTGGTTGATGAGCCCCCTGCACTAGAGGGAACCACTACAAGTAACATAGTCGGAAAAAACATAGCATCGTTATATGCCACACGACAAGCATACACACTAGCAGAATGCTCAGAGAGAATAAGAAGAGCCTTAAGAAAACAGATTCGACCAACCACTGAATTTTGCAGAACGGGTGACAAGGTGTACTACAAGCGACCAGGAGTACCAGAATGGAAAGGGCCAGCCACAGTTATAGGTCACGACGGTCCTGTTATATTCGTGAGACACTCAGGTATGGTGGTACGTGTGCATCAGTGCAGATTGAAAAAGGCAATCTGTGAGACAAAACCAGTCACTGGTCACAATTCGACAGACCAGACGGTTGAAAAAGGCAAGTTCCCCCTACCAAACAGTGATTACATGAAAGTGACAGCCTACACTGACTCAGATACAGATGAAATGGTAGAACAGATGGATAAGACACAAGAGAAAGAAGATACCAAGACAATGAAAATGAATGAAACATGCATAAAAGTGAAACCTGGAGAAATTATAACATACACACATCAACAAACTGGCCAACAGCTAACTGCCAAGGTACTCAGTCGGGCAGGTAAAGCCAGCGGTAAACTCGGGAATTGGTTTAACTTGGAATATACAGAGCCAAGTCAACTGAAAGGAATCCAACAGTCTGTTGACTTGGGTCAAGTGGCAGATTTAAATATAGAAACTGTGGATCCAACTGGCAATGCCTTAGATTCTGACAGCGTTTTGGTGATGGAGAATATATTTTCGATGAGGCTAAAGCAAATAAAAGAACTACACAGTTGGAAGTCAAATGAAGTTTACAAAGAAATACCTGATGATGGACAGAAATGTATAACCGCCAAATGGGTCTGTACACTTAAAAACGCAGACGAAGAAGTAAATACTAAAGCCCGACTAGTTGCCCGTGGATTTGAAGAAGTAGGTAATGAAGAAATTCCTAAAGATTCTCTGAACTGTGGAAAGGAATCTTTGCGGCTGATTTTATCTCTTTTCGCACAGAATTTGCAGAGTCATTCCATGGATATCAAGACTGCCTTTCTACAGGGACAGCAAGTAGAGAGAAATATATACATTCGTCCGCCCAGGGAAGCCAACTGTACAGGGAAGATTTGGCACCTAAAAAATGTGTTTATGGGTTAGGAGATGCGTCACTCCATTGGTACAACAAGGTGAAATCTGTTATGCTTGATCTGGGTGCTAACATTTCGAAAGTTGACCCTGCAGTGTTCTTCTGGATGAACAAACAAGGGAAGTTGATGGGTATATTGGCATGCCACGTTGACGACTTCATTTGGGGTGGAACAGATCAATTCGAAATAACAGTAATTGACTCTGTGCGTTCAAAGTTTTCCATTGGGAAAGAGGACAGTTGCGCATTCCAGTATATAGGCATTGGTCTTGTGAGTGATGGAGAGGATATATACCTTCATCAAAACGAGTATGTGAACAACCTTCTACAATCCCAATAAGTAGCATGAGAAGTAAACAGCAGAATGCCCCACTGACTGAAAGCGAAAAAGATATGCTGCGCTCTCGAGTTTGACAAATTTTATGGGTAGCCCACCAGAGCCGACCAGATTTGCTGTTTGATGTGTGCAGTTTATCAGGAAAGATCAAGAATGCAACAGTGGGTGACATTCTTGATGCTAACAAAATAATCAGAAAAGCCAAGTCTGATTCTGTTCCACTGAAATTTCAACATCTGGGGACAGAATTGTCACTTCTGGTATTCAGTGATGCATCACTGGGAAATCTACCATGTGGAGGAAGTCAGGGTGGGTATATAATTCTCCTTATTGGTAAGACAGGAAAGTTTTCTCCAATATGCTGGAATTCAAAAAAGATACGACGTGTGGTCCGAAGTACCCTAGCTGGAGAAACCTTGGCTATGGCTGATGCGGTAGATGCAGGAATATTCATCTCAACGCTGTATGCAGAGCTTACTACTGGTAAACCTGATCCGGGTATTCTACCATTAACGTGTGTCACTGATTGCAAATCATTGTATGAGGCTGTGAAGTCAACCAAGCTAGTCAGTGAAAAACGACTACGTATTGAAATCAGCGGATTGAAAGAACTTCTTGCAAACAACCAGATCAAAGAAATCCGTTGGTCTGAAAATTGGAAACAGCTGGCTGATTGTTTGACCAAGAAAGGAGCTTCTACTATGTTTTTAATGAACACACTGGAAGAAGGAAACCTTGACGTGTAAAAAACATAACTTCTGAATGCCAGACTGAACAGACACCTTTGTATATATGTTCCTGTTGACTTTTGGATTATTACAGTTTATGCACTTTTGACTTTTGGATTAGAAAACACTTTTGACTTATGGATTAGAAAACAATAGAGGAGAGCTTGTTACTGTGTGTTGGTACAACCAACTCTCCCCCATGTTCAAATAGAACAGTCCCTATGTTTGCGTATTGAGCATGCTCGGAAAACTCTCTTGGCGGCCATTATGATTTTAAATGTGCTTATTCTGAGAGTACTGTACGTATAGCTGGAAGCTTACAATTTTGAGGTTTTCATCGCCCCCTTCCGTGAATGGAATGGTTTGTTCCTTTAACATAAAACGATATGTGTGACTCTCTGTGCGGAACAGTCCTAGATTTCAGTTTGCCGTGTGAGTAAAAATATTGTTTAATTACTTGCACAAAATTACAACATAGAATGGGAAATTGCTCTGGAAAAAGACAGGTTCGAGACGCGGTGTCTTTTTGACGACTATGATGAAACCATTCTTTACTTTTACAAATAAACAATCCTCAAATAAAACAAAACCTTTTTCAATTTGCCCTCAGCATCTTAATTGACAACGATGACTTTTACATTTGTTGGACATAAATATCGATTGATCAGTATCAAGTTGTAATCGTGACGTTTACAATGTCAGAATAATCATATAGGATTTTGGTAAGAGACATTATTTAATAAAAATATAGATTCCATTACTTGTTTCAATCTATGTGTTATGCATCAACAGCATTCTGAAATGTGCCGTATTCATGTAGCCAGCTGTCATTCCACTGGGTATAGCATCAGATCATACCACCTCTCAGTGAGGATCTCCCGTTATCAATCGTCATCTGAACTCCTGAATGCTTGGTCCACCACTGATTATGCTACAGTCGATTTTCTGTGTTTTTCCCGGACCTTAACAATATTAACAGATAGTAACAAAGACAGAAATCAATGCATATCACCAAATTAACAGTGAGTTACGAGTTTGAAAATGATAATGGAATGAATTTAAGGGAAGGTCGGTGAACAATATGGGAAATGGGAGAGTCATACTGGCCTTGTGGAACATTTTAGTAAGATGAAAGCGATGGAAAACTGTAGCCTGGAGCAGTTGAAGATATACATAGCTATAACAATGCATTGGATGCCGATATCATTGTTAGGGTTGAGATACAGAAGGACATTGGGATTAGTGTCGAAAGTGTTCGTGCCGTATCTGAGAGAGAAAAAAAACAGGGAGTGACATATTTTACTTCTCAAATTACACATATCATGGCGAAGTTAGCTTAAGTTTCAAGGCAAGATGTTCTGGGCCGTACTATTCTACGCAAGGGGTGCAAATTTGAAAGATCGGGTTATGCTTATAACAGTGACGCAACTTAGAGATCGATGTGATCAACAGTAATTATTTTTAGGCTGTTGGTATTCATATTTTAAGCGTTTCCGTCAGTTAAAAGAAGTGTAGTTGTATTTTGGATTTTATGTTTTGTTTTTGTTTGACTTTAATTACAATTTTAATTTTTTACTTATTTTCGTGTTTTGTACTCTATTAAGTTTAGAGGGCCCTAGGTAAGATAAGCGCCCATGGCTAACCATCTTAAAATGGATTTAACCCTCTTTTTTCATAAATACATAAGAAAGCATGGGATGAAAGAGAAAGAGAATACACATCCCTGACTGACGTTGAAATAACTCACTTACCTGGAAAAATGAATTATTATATTTCCATCTGTTTTTGTTCTAAAAATTGCTGATGCACTTAGATGACATGTTTCTCAGACTTGTCACTGGAAGATTGTACATATAGCACGATTGCGATTGGAATTAATTTGGGATAATTGGATCTCTATATTTTTTAAATTTCTCAAAAGTGTTAGATGCCCCATATGTTGTTGCGATATTACAAATTACTCATAAAACAAGTGTGTAACTTAAAACGAAATTGAGCTTAAATTTGCAAATTAAAAAGACAACGCTTCACCATCCAATTATCCAGTTATCGTTTTAGGGAGTTGCAGTATCCATCGATGTAATATCATTTTGAGCTATCATCCCCCCGCAGATATAGTGGTTACTTCCTTTAAAAAGATTATACACTTCCCCCCCCCTCCCCCAAATATGGACTCAGTGCGCGGTGTATGCTAAAAACTATAATTGAAAGCTGAAGGTCGAAGGATGACTGTGGATCATACATTCCCTGCATCCAACGGTGATACTAAATTGTCAAATTAGAGAATGACATAGCGTAGCATCCAGGGTTAGAGCTGCAGTTGCTCTTGACGTAGAAAGAGTGCACAGCTCTGCTCACGCATGCACAACATCTTTAAATCATGAATTTCTCTACAACGGAAAACAAGACGGAAAACTTCCTATTCTCGCTGCCTTCGGTGTGGGCAACGCAGCTAACGGGAACAATTGAGGTAATTTTTTCAATCATCGCACTCTTTGGCAACTTTGTCTTTGTGGCTGCTGTCATTTTAAAGAAGAAGCTCAGAACATTTGCGAACATATTCCTTGTCAACCTAAGCTTTACCGACATCTTTGCCGCGCTTCTGGTATCATCATTCTCCATAGATTCGTTCTTTCGTCGTGAGTGGCATCTCGGACACGGCCTGTGTGTTGTTCATCTTATTTTACACACTTCCTTCTTATCTACGTCGTTGTACCTGACAGCTTTTATTGCATTCAGTCGCTACGTCTACATAGTGCACCAACACATGTACAAACGTGTCACTAACAAAGTAAGTGTCGCAGTAACGCTCCTCTTTGCCTGGTTGTTCCCTCTTGCAATGTTCAGTGCTGTCGTTCCGAGACATGCCGAGTATTACCCGTCGCTCCTTCGTTGTCAGATGAACAGTTCAGAACGGGAATTCGCCTTTACCGTCGGCGTCTACTTCCCCAGCGTGATTACTCTCATTTGTTACACTCTCATTTTCGTCTCCTTGAGTAAAAGTCGCCGCCGTGTTCAATCCAGTCAGAACACAGGCACACACTTGGGACCCAGCCGACAAGAAGTGCGAATGTTGAAGGTTTTGGTCGCTGTGTTTTTGCTGGTACTCATGGGATATTTGCCGTTTGCGCTCTTTGCCAGTGTCGCTTGGGCACTCGGCCAAACTCCATCGCATGATGTTGACTTCATGATGTACCCGTGTTTACACGTCGCTGACGTTCTCAATCCCATCCTGTATGGAGCGAGCAACAGCAATTTCCGAGACGCATACAAAGAATTCCTCAGCGGAAAAACTTTCTGTACCAATACAACTAGAGTCCGAGTAGATGCCCGTCGAGGTGGCGCTGTATGTGATAACACTGGCCAATTGACTCTCAGCGCTTCTCTCGGAGCGCAAATGAACGAAGAAACAATCGGTATCACTCTTTCTTCCTCTGTCCCAACATCAGTTTAACTTGTGAAAGACATGGAACCCAAATTGTACACCTTAAAGCACAGACATGCTGACTAGACGAGGGCTTACTGACGTGGTTTTGTGGTCAAGACATATAACGTGAGAAAGCTTAGATACCCTAAACCGATGGCTGACCAAACCTAGGTGTAGACGAGAGCAAACACATACATACAATTATATTTCCTATAAATTTTCATAAATATGTAAAAATATGTATAAATATGTAATTGATTACGCTTACCTTAAAATGTTTAGGTTAAAATGGAATGTTTAATGTTGTAGTTATATATTACAAGAAAAAGATGTCCGCATATCTTTTTTATGACATCACTGTCTTTACATGTAAATTTAATTGGTATCTGTGTGTGTGTGTGTGCAACATATGACATTTTACTTTGCCGAATCGGGCAAATACGCGACGATCAATACTGTAATCTAGAAGGGTCTGTGAAACTTTTGATAAAAATAACTCTTATATCAATCACATCTTTGTTCTGTTCAATCCCAGTGTACTTAGTCGTAGCTGTACCCAAATGTTTGGGATTGGAGGTACTAGTTATTTTTTATAACCATTGTTACGTGGTTTTACTTAGTCGTGTTTTGATATATTTTGTTTCCTACTGCCATTTCCTGTTTTTAACAGTCTTTGACGTATCTGTGTTTAATTACTGTAAGATGCATGCTAAGTCATTCATTCATTCATTCATTCATTTGTTACATTATGTATAGATTTGGAATCTTTCTAAGTTGTACACTTTCTAGACAGCACTATAGGTAAAGTGGAGCTGAGATTTGGGTAGAGATTTTGAAATTGAGTCTTTGTCGTTGATATTTTAGTAATAAAGATCTGAAGTAGTACTTGCAACCGACAACTTGGTGTGTCAGCTTCAGTTACTGAAAACATTGCGATCCCGACTGCTACCTCAGCACAGAGACCGCTTGGGCCGTCCATTACATGTACGCCCACTAAAGAAAGTGGTCTCCACTGGCCTGGTGGAATCACTTTCACTTTCGACTTTCCAAAGGTCTGCAAACCCAAGTTTGCAACCCAAACCTTTGCCCTAAAGTAAGTAAGAAATGTGATGTCACAGTATAGAATACGCCGACATGTATAATACTGAAGGACTTAAAAATGACTCAGTTCAGAGCTATTTACGATAGTGTGCTAGACAGAATTCTCACATCGCCCTGCAATCGGCGAGGATGATGCACTGTGTCAATATCATCGTGCGGTATTTTGTAACGGTTATCGTTATCAGAACCATTGTTTTGCTTGCATTTGTTATCAGAACATGTAAATGTATTGCAAAAAGGAGCGTAACTGATTAGCTGTAAATATACAGCTCTCTGCTAATATTAACCAAACTTTCTATCAAAATTTTTAATAGATCAAAGACTCTGAGAAAACTAACACTATAACTTGTGACCGTACCTCCACGGTACTACAGGGAGAGGGGAAAACTGATGAACGGAAATGGAAAATTTCAAAAGCCAACGCAGTCGCGAACAGCTTGCAGCTTCTTCTAAAATTCCTTGTTGGTTAAAATATGATTAAATGACATACAGCTTTGCTAAAGACTTCTGTCGTATGATGTAGTTTTTAATTGTCGCCACATCATCGTGTCGCAATAATGGGTGAGTAATTTTTATAATGAACGCATATGACTGAATTGTATTTCTATATACATGTGGAGAGCATAAATTTAAACCAGGTGATGTGTCAAGTTTGCTGCCTATAATAGCAATAACTTTCTGCTAAATCTAACGGTCGTTCCTTGCGAAATAGAAGAAAAGTTGAATAAAGAAAATTACGTAATTGGTACTCATAATCGGCGTTAGATTTGAACGGTGTGTAACGTCAATATGCTTAATGTCTAATCGTGTGAGAAGTTTTGATGCGATTTACGTATAATTCTGTCGTGAACTGTTTGTCAGACAGCAGTTGTCCCTAGCTGCTGCAGATGTAATTTAGCAAGATTTACTTCCAAGTATCATATTCTTTTCAATCGTTCAAATACAACATTACACAATTAAGATTGTATGTGTCATGAAAGCTGAGGGAGTTTTCGTTTATTATGAGGGGCTGGTCAATTAAAGCCGTGGTCACGCTGGGGCATTAGAGAACTAAACAATAACGTAGCTAGCTTTATTCTGTGGTTTTCCTCGTGGAGTTTAGAGCAAAGATTTTAAAGAAAACTCAATAAAATCTACGAGATTTTGACAAAAATATCCATACGATTCATTTGATGGGGATAATAACAATGCTGAAATGGGAACGAGGCTTTCAAAAAGGTATCAATTCTCACAGTTACCATCATATTTGAAGAAAGTGAAACCATTTATTTTATTTAATGAAAAGTTAATAAAGACATTTCATTTGGATCTCTGAAGTAAGCAAAATATTTACACGGCTACAAACGGAACTCAACAGTCGAGTAAACACGTGTACAATTCTATATTCGGGCTCCTCGCCATTTCGAGTAAAAACATTAAAATTCGTGATTGTGAGATGTCCCTTACTTTAGTAAGCCTCGCGCCAACAACGGTCGAACCGAAAGTTGTAGGGTAAAATTTGAAAGATGTGACCAAATTTCGTTTATTTCTGGGCCAAATGAGATTTGATATTGTTCGAAGATGACCCTTCAAGCAAATAAGGGAAATAAACCTAACTTCAGGATGTGTGCCGAGTCTGACGTAAAATGACCAAAATCTATATCGCACCCATTTTTCGCGTAATGGTCAAAGTCGACGAAAATCAAAATGGTGAACGGGGGTTTGACAGGAGTCTGAAGTGGATAATTTTAAGGGACCTCAGATCCTATTATATATATTGACCGGGATGTTGTCAGTTGTTTAACGCCACTGAACGCCATAGTGCAATGACAAATATGACAGGGAACATCATTGAGTTTGATAACACCGCTGGAAAACCCAGAAGACTGTGAAATAACACTCGCTCTCATCGATTCGTAAGTACTGTTTGTGTGCGTTGAAAGGACTTTGTAAAGTAGCTTTCTGTTTGTTCCTTCCACTGAGATATAGCCTTCTATTCTCTGGATCTTTTGAGTTTCAGTAGTTGACAAAACGTGCCACCTCTTTGATGACCGTAAGATGAACAGAAGAAAAACATTACTGGTTTCTTACAAATTTGAATTCTCAGTTTCGTAATTTGAAGTCCTTGAAGAATTATCTAAGCATGGAGAGCAGGAATGCTCAACTTGAAAAGAAAAAAAAGGTGAAATTATTACCATGACAGACTTCGGAGTATCAGTCAAACACAACGTATTCTGTTGTGTGCATTCCTACATGTACACTTTCCCTAGCGTGTCATATGGCCATATTTCAACTTCAATTGCTTTTTTTCCGAGATAAATAGAAAAATGAAACATTTATTCGGAATAGGATTTTCAAGCACTTTCCTTTGAGAGTTTGAGGAGGAAAAAATGACTCCATGATTTTAAGAAAACAGTTCATTTCACCTCCACTTTTCGTAAAGTGGGAACTGTTTCTCGTTCTGTATTCATACATACATAAATACATACATACATACATACATACATACATAATACATACATACATACATACTACATACATACATACATACATACATACATACATACATACATACATACATACATACATACATACATACATACATACATACATACATACATACATACATACATACATACATACATACATACATACATACATACATACATACATACATACATACATACATACATACATACATACATACATACATACATACATACATACATACATACATACATACATACATACAACATACATACATACATACATACATACATACATACATACATACATACATACATACATACATACATACATACATACATACATACATACATACATACATACATACATACATACATACATACATACATACATACATACATACATCATACATACATACATACATACATACATACATACATACATACATACACATACATACATACATACATACATACATACATACACATACATACATACATACATACATACATACATACATACATACATACATACATACATGTATTGAAGATGAAACACACTTTTTATTAGTCTGTCAGAAATACAAAGTCCAAAGAAAGTACTTTTTCAGTAAAATCAATTTCCCAAACGACGATACTGAAATCAGCTTATTCTCTACTAACAAAACAAGAGTTATCTTTTAATGAACAACTTGCTGATTATATTTTACTTATATAAACAAAGAAATACCTAGTTATATTTATTATTAGTACTATTATTATACTGTAATACTTTATCTTTATTGAAGAAAATTTTAACTTATTTTGTTTCACACTTTTATTGCCACAAATGTGATGTAAATCCTATATTTACGAGCAAGCAATAAAAATATTATTATTATTACGTACGTACGTACAAACGTACATACACATTATGTATATATTTGACAATTTATGCCGTACTTATACTCTCAGATAAGCTTATAAGTAGGGTTTGATAGAAATGTTGAGCATATTACTTTCATACTAATAGGTAAATAATTTTGGTGATCGTGGCATCGTCGTAGACATCGTCGCCTCTCCATGTGATCAAATATAGGTAGGGAAACTCACATTTACAGAAATGATTTGTCAAGGTTAACGTTCGGCTGCAATATATACTTGTTGTCTGGGAAATGGGTTTACTCTTTTATCGTTTAGACCTTCACACCCTACGTAACGATATATATTAAATCACGTGACTAGTCAATTCAACCGACATGCCCCGCAAATATCTTTCCAGGCTCAGACATTGTAAAGCAGCAAGGTTATATCATCAAAAAAAAACAAAACTATATTTGTATTACTTTGTATGATTTGGTTTATTGGGTATGTTTGACGTCTTTTCCGTGTGTTTCACGTTTTTCACATCTCATAATAGAGTATAATTGTATCAATAAAACCAAATCTTACATTTTATCCAACAGTAGTATTTCTAATTGAACTAACGGGCTCTGCTCCTTGACCATATTTATTATCACTCATATACAAATACATCTCGCTCCTTGACCCGACAAATTCTACAATAGATATCCTGGTGCCCTGTTTTTTTTAAAAAATTTCCATAATAATGTGTTTATTGTTTTGTGAAATATATGTCCGGCGTGAGATCAATATTTGAACTTTCGAGCATATTTTCTGTCATCCGAGGATTGATTTAATCTCTTAATGATCAAGTTGTCAGCGATTGAACAGAATTTGTTATCATATTTCTTTAACAACACTTAATATGTACTGAAATTCATACAAATATGAAGTAAACCAGCTGGCATGTTATCGTTGGGCCGGGTGAGGTCCTCTTCAAAGTGGCCTATAATTTGGAACCACTCTTCTCGCCAACTTGCGCAAGATTTTAAAAATATACCCATTATTCCTTGCATGCAAAATGGCGTGTGAAGATAAAATTCATCTTGGGGACTAATTTTCAGACTCTCAAACGTTCACACTACTTGTTCCGGTATACCAAGTTGTTGAGGCTCATTTTGATGGGCAGAAGTTCATGAAGAAGATAAAGTTTTGACTGGCTGCTTTTTGTGAAAATCGAAAATTTAAATTTTCCAATATAGTTATCGCAGGCATGATGGCCATTTTGAATTTCAAGCGTCGAGAAATTTTAACAATGTTTTTTCAGTCTTTAATACAAAATTTTGCACAGGGACCTATTTTCAGTTTTGACTTTGAAAGGGAATAGGTATTGCAACGTCTTCAAAATGAAAAGCCTGTTCCCAAAAAAACATCACCAAAGTTTCTCAGTTCGAGAGAAAAACTTCCTCGAATAGCAGTACAGCGGTTTGCCTGTGATGGTGACACTGAGTTTTGTTCAAAAAATGCGACATTTTGTGGGAATTTGTTTGCCATGACTACACTGAGCTGTGCTTTAAGAATATTACTCATTTTGAATTATTAAACGATGCCCCGCTCCTATGATTACATAAGCCATTTACTTTGTATCGTTTGTTTCCTGCACTATGGTAGACGAATACGCTCGTGTCTGAATGTGTCTTTTTTTGTAAAATTACACGAATATCAATCAAAGTTTCTGGTGTATAAACCCCTAACACTGCAAACATTGTAGATAATGCCAGGCACTGTGACTCTCTACAATTATTATTCACAACTATGACTAAAAAAGACATATTTTCGTTGTCTTGGGGACACTCGGAACATAACAGGTCATAGGTTTATCAATGCTGAAGATACAATACGTATATTTACGCAATAATGAATCCCGCTCCCGGACCGTAATGGACGAAAATATGCACTAAATGTATATATATATATATATATATATATATATATATATATATATATATATATATATATATATATATTTGATTATTCTCATATGCCAGAATTCAAAAATCCCCGATAAATTTTAAAGTCTCCCGGTCTTCCATGTGTTGCTCTCTGGCCTGATCTTGTGTACAAATATGTTTCAATGTCATAAGCGTCATTTGACCCAAACACGTGGCATCTTCAACTACCATGTACATCAGGGTCAGAGCTATCTCTATCACTGCTCAGGTATGCAGTGACAGTGACACTGCAGTAGCAGGTCGGTACCTGATAGTGACACTGCCCGCAGGGAGTACCTGTATTAACTTTGATAATTTTTGATAATTTGATAATTTTTGTTCAGTTTAGTTCTACTCCTTGCAGCATGTTGAACTGTCCAGTATTCAGCTTGCTATCACAGCCTGTGTATGTGTACCATGCATTTGTATCACTGACAACTGACTGTCAGTCTGGACTCTAATTAAATTATCACTTAATACATATTTGTATATACAGGCTTTGTCGACAAACTGAATATTGTGTGTTTGAGCATGCTGTAGGGAAACAGCAAGAAACTGTAGTTGATATATTGCATAGAAATATTGCAAAAATCATCAACAGTTGCAGCTTCTGCCCTGTTACTAGGCTCAAGTTTGGTTTTTTAACGACAAATCATACAATTTTAGATGTTTTCAAGATAAAAGTCATTAAATATTTCAAAATGGTCCTAGATTTTGTTAAACTATTACAAAAATTAAACAATTGGCTGACATAAACATTTTAATTTGGAATTTGAAAATGTAAAACGTAAAAGGGAATCAAAAGATTTTCAAGTCCCCCTACAGGCAGAGCAACATTTTTAAGTCCCTCCTCTACTACCCCAAAAATTTTCCAATCCCCCCTGAATTCCACCAACCCCCCACCAATATTTGTGAACGCAGCCTGATATAACAGTGACATGTGTGTACAGTTCTAAATGGAACGTTTGTGTCAGTTGTTTACAAGTCTGTTTTATACAGCACTGTGTTATGCACTATCGTCCCTTTTTGCGTTTATTTTTTTTCTTTTTCATTTTATTTCCTCATGAGAAGAAGAAAAGGTTGACGCGACGGGTCTGAATTGACGCGCGCGACAACGAGAAACAAACTTTTTATTTTTCTTGGCCTAACATACTAAGCAGAGTACATTTAGTGCAAAGTTTGCTTGAGTCTATTATGGGCAGGGAGATGGTACAATTTATCTATTATTTTACATTTTTGACAATGCCAGGGAATTTGTAGATGTGGAAAACATCTAGAGCCACAAGAATGGATAATGGGATACGTTATCAGTCATAATCTGGAGATGACGTCACAAATTCACTTGTATTGACAAAACTTTAATATAACATATTGTAAAGTCTTCAAAATTAAAAGCCAGTCCCCAAAGCTGTAACTGTCAACAGTGGTTCACAAGTTTCTTTTCTACTTTGTCTGTGTTGTAAATAGCCTTCAATATCATCAAAATTCTCCAAACTTTAAAGTGCTCCTCCTCATCAATAGTGCTTACTAGACCCGGACGTGATGCTAATTATCACGGGGCTAATTGATCCATTGGATTGATAAGCATATAGGCATGCGTTCCAACCATACACAACACTGGAGTATTTACGCACCGGATCTCTCTGTATGGATTTCAAAGGGATAGACTCTAGCGCCATCAAACGACAATTTTAAAGGAGACAGTTCAGCCGCTAGTATTCAACCTTTGGCCCGCCTGTTTTTTTTTATGAAAAGCGTCCAGGCGTACACGACTACAGGTCAATTCAACACAAGTACCAGACTAAAATAGGTATGTTGAACAAGTGGTAACGCATGCAGAACAGTGTAATTTTTGTAATGCCATTTAAGGCAGTATTTGCCGACGAACGCGACGACGCGGTAGTTAGAGGTCTGCTCAACCACAGTCCTGGCACAACGTAGTGTATGACATTGACATGATATGCCTATACCTTCCCATTGATACCTCCTGTAGCCACTACCTGTAGCTTTTGACTATATGGTTAACATATCACAGGATAAAGTTTCACATTTCACTGAAATTATATGTTAACCACTGTAGAGACGCATTGCTTTGCACTGTTTTTAAAAGTTAGATTTTTGAGTGCAGTTCTATTTTAAGCACAAAGGTGGTATGTTACGCATAGCGCAGTGAAGGTCAAAAGCCGGCAGTCGGATTTGGGTATGCAAACACGCTTTAGACACGGCACTATCGCGCCACAGTCGTCCTTGGCCATTCAGTGTACATGTTCTCTGGGGATCTTTGGGGATCGGAACAGAACTGTCATATATATGCCAGCGAATGGAGGTAGCTACCCACTCCATCCAGGACGTTTCGCACCACCCGGAGGTCATGAACTGGGTGCCCTTGAATGGAATAGTATGCAGCTGAGGATGTGCCATCAACGTGAGGCATTTTGTGTTTTAATAGGCCGTGATTCAACACAAATGTTCATTTTTTGCTCACGTGTTGACACACGTGAGCATATGTCGCAGCGATGTCTGTCTGTCTGTCTGTCTGTCTGTCTGTCTGTCTGTCTGTCTGTCTGTCTGTCTGTCTGTCTGTCTGTCTGTCTGTCTGTCTGTCTGTCTGTGTGCTCAATATCTCAAAAACGGCTCATCAGATCAGAATCAAATCTGGTACATAGATTCAGTTTGCAAATGGCAAGAACTGATTAGTTTTTGGTGGGTGTGGCTTGCTTACTTTTTGCTCATTTGCATAATTAATGATTTTAGAAAAAACGGCTATACATTGAGAACGACTGCACACAATTTGATGAGATTTGCTACAAATGTTGATCACATCAAGATATATCAGCTGTGCAAATTATTAAGGGGTGACCTGAAAGATAATTACTAATTTGCATATTTAATGAAATCTACTAATTAGGCATATTATCTGAATTTACTCGATCAAAATTGACGAAGCTTGGTATGCATATTGAGGATACTATGATTTAAGATTACTGAAAGTCAATAAGCATTTTTACTTCATCCAAATCCTAATTTGCATATTTAATGACCTTTTGAAATTAAGGATATATATTTGAATTTACATGACCAAAATTGATGAAACTTGCTATGTACATTAAAGATACTATGATAGAACATTATTAAATGTCATTAAGCATTTTTACTTCAGCCAATTCCTAATTTGCATATTTTATGAACTTTCCTAATTAGGGGTATTTATCTGAATTGACGAGACCACAGTTGACGAAACTGGCTATGTACATTAAAGATACTATGATAGAACATTATTGAAAGTCATTAAGCATTTGAACATTAGCCAATTCCTTATTTGCATATTTAATGAACTTTCATAATCAGGGATATTTATCTGTATTGACGAAACTTGCTATGTACCTAAAGATACTATGATACGACGTTACTAAAAGTCATTAAGCATTTTTACTTCATCCAGCTCCTAATTTGCACATTTAATGAATTTTTGAAATTAGGATATATATTTGAATTTACATGACCAAAATTGATGAAACTTGCTATGTACATTGAAGATACTATTATGTAGGCTAACTTTATTGAAAGGCATTAAGCATTTTTGCTTCAGCCAATTCCTAATTTGTGTATTTAATGAACTTTCCTAATTAGGGATATATACTTGGATTTATTTGATCAAAGTTGGCATAACATGCTATGTACATTGATGATTATACCAGGTTATACCAATATTGATAGTCATTTCGCACTTAAGTTTTCGTGTCAGCTAATTTATAGTTTGCATATCTAATGAGCTTTCAAAGTTTGGAATATATAGTTTGAAGGACTTGACCAAAGGCATGCAATTACACTTGCTATATAAAGTGGTGATACAATGACAGCAGTCAAAGAAATTAACTATTTCTATTTCAGCTAATTGCGTATTTGAATACTTAATGACCTATAAAGTTAATCTGTGGTGAATATTGTTCATTATGTTGATCATAATACTTTCAATGAAGTTGCAAACATGTGGCAAAGGTTCAAATTTACACATAACTTCAATATATAATGAAACACGTGAGCATTTACAGTTCATATCTGGTCTACCCATGACACGTAGACACACATTTGCAACAATAGCCACAGAAGCTGCGCTGGTATCAATCAAAGTAGATGTTGAAAGCGTAGGGGTTTCGTACTTTGAACCGGGAGGGAAGATTCAAGTAGCAATGTCCCCTATGAATAAATCATTGTAGTGGAAGCATCCAGCAGATGTTTCGTTTGCATAATTAAACCAGAAGCGTGTCCTATACTTGTGGGACCGCTGAGGAAGGGGGATACGAAGACCTGCGTTTATTTTGAAAATTGTCCAGGCTCCAAAGTATACGTATTTAATTTGTATGTGTTGGTGGGAGATTACCACGGTTTGCTCTAAGCCGACTTTCTCAAAATTCAGAGTGGCGGAATAAAGTATTCATGACGTCATGTCGAGTGTGACTGACATGAATGAAATCAGGAATTGCAGAGAGAGAGAGAAAAGAATATATAATATGAAATCAGGAATGGCAGAGAGAGAGAGAAAGAGAATATATATATATATATATATATATATATATATATATATATATATATATATATATATATATATATATATATATATATATATATATGATTTTTGAATTTGTTTAAATAGAGAATGGCGTCTTCCCTGGAAAGCATATACAGCGACATCGAATACTATTTCGATACTTACGAGCTGTACGGACAGAGAATGACCACTGCGTCTGACGAACAATGGAAGGCAGAATGGGAGAGCATCATAAAGGGTTTGTCTGAGAGGGCAGTTGTTCAACCTAAGGATGACGTTAAGATGCTGACAGTAGCTACAGGACAAGGTACATCAGTATCATCAATATTTTCGTAAACAGCTCAGATCTTAATTTAAGAACTACTTGATAATCATTATATGCCTGTACGTGGTGTGTCCTTAGGTGGTGGGCCCTATCATGTGCGTCGAATTCGAAAGACTTGAAATTTTGCTGATCTTTCCTTAACGACACTTTAAATTCTCTTCTCTTTTACAATCAAGAGTAGAAACCTGGGGTCACGTGCACCTTGCAAATGTAGGTACAGTGAATGCAAGTTACATTTTAGTTTTTTTAAAGTCAAAACGGCAACATCCTTTCGATAACTGTACACAGAAATTTTCGACTTTCACAAAAATAATGCGACGAAAACTTAACTAACTCGGTAGTCCATGATCTTCAAAATAAACTCCACAAGTTGTAGACCAAATGAGCGATAATCGAGTTTTAGACTCCGAATATCTGTCTCCAGGGTGCATGATTGTATCTTATACTAGAAATCGTTTACTTCATTTCAATAACAGTTTCACAGCCTTTAAAAGTTTTCGAAGTGCATCATCCTTTCATCCATTTCGACTTTGCCGATAGAAATTTAGCTGATCCGTCATAAAATTAATGCGGAAAGAATATACTGCTCTACGGTTATGTAAGCCTCCGACTAAAGTAAATTTACCGTTGAAACATTCACATTAGTTTCCCCCTTTTTAAGATAAATGAGATGTCAAAGGTTAAATGACCAAAGCCCCAAAATAGATGAGCGGGAGTTAATTCTTTCTTGCTGATGTGACAAGTGTAAATCGCCATTTTGTCTCATTATTCATATACGCATCCGAGCACTTCGATCGGTCGCCTCAACTTATACGCTAAATGGACAAAATTCTTCAATCTTCTGCAAACTTTAAAATGAGTCAATAGGGTGCATGGTGTATGACATTAACTATTTTAATGTGATTATTCAATCTCACTTTAGACTTGGATTTTGGAACTCAACATTCGAAACGTTGTACTTCGTATATTTGCACTTTGCTTCCAGGGCATGCAGATGTTAATGCAGGAAATAGACTGTGCCCCTTCTGTGACAAACAAAATCTAGTACGCCAAGAAGATGAAATTCATCTTCTCAGTGTATTTTCCAAATTACATAAAACTACACAGGACTTATTGCCTAGCCTTATAAAAATAATAACCCTGCACGAGAGAGAGAGTGGCATCATTACTTGCAACACAGAATACTGACATTTTATTACAGCTGCCCATCCTTTAATTATAAAACCATTGATAAAGGAAGAAAATGGAAAATCACTTTAATTTATGTTTTCTCCTTTTCGGAAATAATAAGTTTTGTGTATACTTGGTTCACGTGTCCCCTTCTGTATATTTGCTGTATCGTTATAGTTTCATGGGCGATGGTCCTTTACTTGATTAACGATTATCGTTGTGATATGTTTCAAAATTAGAGAGACACGGACTTCTGGCTCACCTGGTCTCGTAACCATATTCATATTCGTCAAACCATATTTTTGTGCCTAAAAGTTGATTCTTTGATGGCATGATACCGTCTAGAAAAGATTAAGTGATGCATCTATACGTCCAACGATTAAGATCAACCTCCATTACGTCTCAACTTCCGTCTCTTTACAGGTGACTTAGAGAAAAAGGTCATCGAAATACTGATAAAATTGTTCCCTAATTCAAAGCTGAATGTCGAGATTGTTGAGCCCGCCAAAGAACAGCTTGACAAGTTCAAGGCAAGTGCCAAGGGCATGACCACGGAACACCCGAATCTAACTTTCACGTGGTTTGAGGACACATTCGAGGGATACATGGCTAAAAGACAAGATAATGGCGACGATCACAAATTCCATCTCCTGGTGTGCGTAAATGGTCTCTACTACTTCGATGACTGGGCATGCGCAGTCGACCAATTTTATGATCTTGTGTTGCCAGGAGGAGTTATGACAAACACGATCGACAGTGGAGACAGTAAGTTACACATTCCAAGTAGTAGTGGCGCTCCAAAAATACTTCACCACAGGTTGCCAGAATGAAATTAATTAACTCATATGGCCGCTCAAAATTGTACCAAAAATTCAAGATACATCGTTTAGCTTGATGGCCTTTATTATGGGCAGGGATTTAGATCTAACCTTGTCCAAACCGAAAGCCGGTCAAAGTGATTACACGAAATGTGCACACTCTTATGTTACCATTTATTTCCAAATCACTGTGGCAGTGCTACATCACTTGCTAGAGCGCCGCTACTCAGTTGTTTACGTTTTTTCTCTCTTGTTTTGTTTTGTTTGTTTTTTTTCCGAGCAGGTGCAGTGTGTACGTACACTGTATCCCTTTCTGTTGCTCATGTATGTAATGGATGACATAGTTAAACGATGCCGTGGTAGAGCCGACCGACAGAGTAAGGGCTCGGAATATCGAGTTTGATACATTGAGCGAAGCAACAATATTAATATGAGAAAATAATTGTATTTTTTCCCCATATTCGTTATTTTAAGGTGTGGAAAACCTAACTCATTTATTCTTCTCTAATACAGATAACTTCAATAACCTCTATGTGATTAATGGGGTAATTTTTCCTTAAAGTTTCCTTTCGTTATTTTTATGTCACTTTTTCCAACAGGTGCTTGCGGTATGCTGTTTACTAAATACAGGGAATGGGAAGGAAATCCCATGAACCTCCTAACAGCGAACGACATCACTTCCTACATGAAAACAAAAGGACTGGATTATCAAATCCATTTGCGTGAGGGCGCCGTTGATGTGGCTGAGGTATTTGACGAGAAGTCAGTGGAGGGCAACATGATTCTTGATTCTCTTGTGCAAAGGAAATACTTCAGGAAACACGCTCCTAAAGAACTGTTGAAAACAGTCTTAGATTTTGTAACGGAACATTCTCACGAGAGAAAGGACATCGTTTTATGAGTGACGATGAGATTGAAATAGTTGTCATAAAATCTGTTCAGTGTCACAATTGACAATCAGCAAGCAGACTAGTAAAGCAAGACTCAATTTAAAGTGCGTTATTTCACTCCTATCAATATTGAGAATAACACTGCGAGATTAAATCAAATTTACTCCAGCACTGCACATACTTCATGTTGAACACATGTTTAATGGTAACAGGGGGCTTTCAAATGCATCCATATTGTATAACAAATCAGTGTAAAATTACTAAAATACAACGTATACATGCCACAAGAATATTAAATTAATCACAGTCATTGACTCTGTGACCACAAATGCATTTGGCAGCCCTGTGTTATTACATACACTAACACCTACATGTGTACTCGTTTCATCAAATACAAAGAGACCTATATCATAGTGCGAAAGTGTATCGGACAGGTCAGCAAAACGGAAATGTATGTCGTGGGTTTCGAATAAAATAATTAACTAGATCTCTAAATACCGGTTAGGCCAAAGTAATTAAATTCTTTGTTTTGCGTCCACTCAAAATGGGAAAAGGTACGCGTCTAAGCGGCTGAAAAACACACACAAGAAAATTACACAATGTAATTTGATTGCAGCAAATAAAAAATTGTAACAAAATTTTTAGTTCAGAAAAGCTAAGCGGGTATGTCCTAAAATTTCCTATTCAAATACACTGTGTGTTTTTTTCATGAAAACCTTAAAAACCTATGCAACAGATGGAAAAGTGTATATCAATTATCAAATGTACATAAATGCAAAGATATTGTCAATTTTATATTGAAAAAATTGTGCATAGTTCTCTCATAGATTACCATGTACAGTAAATCAACTTTTCAGTGAAATTCCAAAATCAAATTTCTTGCACAACCATGGACTTGTAACCACTCTAGTCTAATCAAGAACAATAATGTAGATAATCCAGCATACATAAATGCACAGATTTATCTAATTTTGTATTGAAAAAAATTATTCATAGTTTCATCATAGACCCCCATGCATAGTGAATCGACATTTCGGTGAAATTCCAAAATCAAATTTCTTGCACAACCATGGACTTGTAACCACTCTAGTCTAATCAAGAACAATAATGTAAATAATCAAGCATACATAAATGCACAGATTTATCTAATTTTGTACTGAAAAAAAGTATTCATAGTTTCATCATAGACCCCATGCATAGTGAATTGACATTTCGGTGAAATTCCAAAATCAAATTTCTTGCACAACCATGGACTTGTAACCACTCTAGTCTAATCAAGAACAATAATGTTAATAATCCAGCATACATAAATGCACAGATTTATCTAATTCCCCCCCCCCCCCCAAAAAAATATATATATATTCATAGTTTCATCACAGACCCCATGCATAGTGAATCAACATTTCGGTGAAATTCCAAAATCAAATTTCTTGCACAACCATGGACTTGTAACCACTCCAGTCTAATCAAGAACATTGCCGTACTCGTCCGAGTATAAGCCCCTGCTCGTGTATAAGCCCCCCTACTGATTTCAGAGGGTTTTTGAAAATGCATTACTTCGGTGTATAAGCCCTACCCTAGTTTAACTCAAATACAGAAAGGTTAGGAGAGTATATTTGGTCATTAAACTTGGTAAATTACTTTTTGATAATAAATAAACTGTTAAAAGATGTAAAACAATGGGAACTGGAGTTCCCTTGACAGTATCATAAGGAAAATGACACGTTTTTCCAGTACTTTCTTGATTCTTTGACCCTGCTCACCCCCGTCCCCTAAATAGAATAGTCTCACTCACGTCCGCCATTGTTTATTTTCATTTACGACCACGATGTTTTCATGGCCGTTTTCATCCTCTAAACATGCAGTTTCTTTTGTTTGAAGCAATTATCCTTTCATTTGTAAAGACTTTCCTGGTGACTATACAATTTTCACTGCTATGTTGTTGTTTTCACAAGATGTAGACAGTTTAATCCTCGGGTGTTGAATTGCCTTTCCGTGTAGGCAGTGCATGCCAGTTCACATTACTGTTGATCAGCAGCATGCATGACGTCTTTGTTTCAAGTTTGGGGTTTTTTTTACGCTGAATTTTCATCAAAATGTCTGTTCTTTATTCATAGCTTGTACTATCAATTTCTATGGATGTGTAAGTCGATTTTGAAAGCGATAGAAGGTCAAGTGGTGTTGAAAAAAATCGTGCATAAAATTAGCATAAATTAAGCGTCCATGGCAGATAACATGGGGTTGCTCGAGTATAAGCCCCTCCCTAGTTTTACCGCCGTTTTGTGTTGCCGAACCGGGGGCTTATACTCGGACGAGTACGGTAATATCAATAATCAAGAGTACACAAATGCAAAGATTTACCTGTTTTTGTGTTGGAAAAAACTATTCATAGTTTCATCATAGTCACCATGGATAGTGAACCAACTTTTTAGATGAATTCAGAAATCAATTTCTTCTACATGAATGCACATTTTACTTCCCAATTCAAGCAAAGTACATTTAAATACATTATCAAACATATATAATATACAGATATAGCATGTTTTGTGGGGGTAAATTGTCAATAATTTGCCTGATAGACTCCATGTATTATGATTTGATATTTTTGGATGAAGCACTAAATCAGCCACATCTTGCCTTCTTATAGTTGCACAAAATATGGTGACCCTCCCTCAAATGTATGAAATACAATATCTCTTCAAAAATTCTTGCGTGATAAATTGCGACTGTCCCTCAAAAAACACCAGCCCTCCCCTCTGTAATTTGTCCCTGACATAACAATTGAACCAATTGTTATGTAAATTAGCTGATACTGTTTCAGATATTCCCGAGGAGAGTACCGCAGTGGTTGGGGGGAGGGTCAAGTTTTAGAATGTCGGACAAGGGGGAGGGTCACATAGACAGGAGGATAGGGGAGGGTCACATTTTACGGTACAGGTGTGCGCGAAATTCACCCGGCCCACCCCCTCTGTAATTACTGAAAGCTCCCTTAGCATTACTGGCCATTCAACGATATAAAATCACATAATGATTTTCGAGCTACCACAATTGCTATATACACAGATGACAATTTCAAATTCTTTTGAGAACGGGCATTGCCGTCTCTGCTTGTAAGCGATTTCTTGCAGTGCGTCATCGACCACAAACACTAGGTACCATGCAGATTGCGTACGAGCGATTGCGTACAGCGTACCTGTTGGACTAAATTGCCGGGTCAAATTGTAAGAGAACAGTTCGAAGGTCACCGCTTGAGAAGCCTGAGTGATAAACTATGTGACCTTAAAAACATTACCATACAGTGACTTGACACAATGTCAAGCCTCCTCCACGATACTGTATTCGCACACATTTTATACGACTGCACCAAAAGCAACGTTTCATAACTGTCAAATATTGAAATTATGACGAAAACAACCAGTGGAATTCAGCGGTATAATGTAGATCGATGGGACAAGCAGTTGTGGATCAATAGTTAGCATCGACCAACCTATTTACTTGACGATTAGCAACCGATACACATAAATTACACAGACCCAATTGCTATTAACCTTTCGATTTCCGCATGACGCGCTGTCAGGGTGTTTATGGGTAGCCAAGTACAGAGGGCTATGTAAGTCTGATGGTCATGAAATATATGTGACGACATGGCTACGTAAGGGAGCGTTCAGTTATTATGGCCGGGGTGGCCAGCAATTCTTCCAGTGCATCATTCAAAATATGTAAACCACCCCTGCCCATTGCACCAAAAATGGATGACACCCTCTTTAAGATGACAAAAATTTCATGACCCCCAGCTTGAGTAAAGCTGCACATACAAACACGACTGGAGGAGGGGCGCAATAGAATCCATAAAAAAGATTCTGAGATTTTTAAATGACCTCCAAACAAACACACAATGTGTCAACGTACAAATCTCCCCTTATGACTTGCTATAATTCCCCTCTCTCAAAGGGACAGAAATAATAGGTTGGTCGTAATTTTTCTGCGCAAGCATTTTTGATGGGTCATGACTCATGAATTTTCATGCATGCTTTTTGGGGAGAGTCACCAGTTTTTGCATCTATTAGAAAGCAAAATGAGGCTGATATAGTGCGTCCTAAACTATAAAATCATAATACATGGGAGTCTATGTGGCAAACTATTAACATTTGCCCATATATAACAAGCATATCTTTACATTTAACAAGTTTGATTATTCATGTAAATGTACTTTGCTTGCAGTGGCAGGTAAAAAGTGTGTGTGTGTACACAAATTTGATATTTAGATTTGATGATAATGTTGATTCACTATACATGGTAGACAATGAGAAAACTACGTATAATTTTTCAATATGTACTTGATTGGAATAGGATGATTAAAAATCGTATGTGTACAAAAATTTATTTTGGAATTTCACCGAAAATGTTCATCCGCACACGGTTACTCTACCCCACAATACATGGGAATCTATGATGAAACTGTGAATAATTTTTTTCCATCACAAAACTTGCTACTCTTGGGCATATATAGACGCTGGATAATGGACATCATTATACTTTATTAGACTGAGGTGGTTAAAAGTGGATGTAAGTGCAAGAAATTCGATTTGAAATTTCACCGAAATGTTGATTCACTATACATATTAGTCTGTGAGAAATCTATGAATAATTGTTTCAAAATACTAAAGTAACTACATCTGTGCTTTTATAGGTGTTTGACAATTGATATGAATGTACTCAATCAAATAGGTGTTTGAAAGTTCAGATGCAGACAACAATTATGATAGTGGAATTTCATGTAAAAATATTATTTCACTTTTCATGACAGTCTATAGGTAACTGAAATATTTTCCCTTACAAAACTTGCTACATCTCTAATATATAATTGATATGAATTGTTCATTGCCCTCAGTGAGCTCGATTTACAAGAAAGATGTTCATGTGACACATAATTATACTTCAATTCAGATTTACAGTGAAATGACTTCAGAGAATGAATTCATGCAGCTAATCATTTTATTTTCCCTGATTATTTTTGAACACTGAAACTGCTTTTTGACGGGGCGGATACTCTTGAAATAAAGTGACCCCCCTCTGTGCTGTTTGAAAAATACATGACCCCCCTTTACAGTTTCAATTTAAGGTGACCCCCTGGATTTTGCCGGCACAACCCCGGCCGTATTAACTGAGCGCTCCCTTACTAGAAGCGGGACTTTATACAGTTAAAAAGGGACTGCAGGCTGTAGTAGACCGACTATAAAGGTTAACGTTAATCGGACCTATAAAATCTAACGAATACGCAATTGTAGAGGTATACGGTCGTTGTCTTATTTAATACAAATAATATAATACTCATAAATACACCACTTTTAAATTTATTATGCAATTCATCATGTCTTTAATCTGAATCTTATGTTCACTCTTGCAAATAGCAGTGCGTAGAAACTGCCATATGTTGCTGCACAATTCCGTGACTCCGATATTACGATGGCAAAGTTAAATTTAGGTCAAAATGGTGGGACGACGTCTGACCGTCTTGTTGTCGCGTAAGTTGCTTTAGTTTGACCACTGACTAGGATTTTTTCAGCTTGAAATTCTTGTTTTGGCCAAGTGGTCGCCTCGACACCACGCTCTTGTTGGTTAATGATTGATCGGTTCTGAGAATTGCATTGTTATTCAAATATGTAGGGTGATCAAGAGCTGCCATTTTGTCTCACAAACCTTGGAAATCCGTTCGCTCATTCTTGATCATCGCAAAACGGGCCAGTCACATCTGCCAACCAGTCGGAGTACAGTTCGAATATTATGCAGGTTTTCTTCTACAGGTAGGTTTATTCTCTCATGTGAATCCTACGAAGAGCCAAATGTAAAAAAATAATTTACACAATCAAGCTTATTGCAGAGATAGTACAGATGGATAATGTATATAGAGATGAATTGTCATATATATATATATATATATATATATATATATATATATATATATATATATATATATATATATATATATATATATATTCAAATATACAGATGTCCACGTGGGAAATTACAGTGCTCGATGCAAAGCAGAGCGTTATAAATAACAACACAAATTACTTCAAGTACAAAGTAATGAAATATTTTACTTTAGTTTAATGCATCCTGCAATCTTCAGACAGAAGTGAAAGGATTCCTTGCTCGACACTCTTATATGTGATTTGGACGTACCATTCCAATTGTAGGTGGTGTTAAATTCGTAATAATATTTTGTTCTGGTTGGCGACATTTTGAAACCAACAAAGAGCTTTGTTTAACAGTGTAGATTTTGTCAGCATTGATAATGTGCAGCTTTTCTATAATAAAAAGATTACATCGGTTGCTTATGTTAGAGAAGATCGACGTTTCGTCAATAACTGACAACGATATATAAAAGACTTAGTCCTTACTTTATAAGTTCCATACAAACTTTGAATAATCTGTATTATTCTTATATTTCTTGTAATGGAGCGATGCATCTGGTTAGTGTAGCGCGTCTTGAAGGTGTTATCAGTGAGGCCAATGTAAAACTTCACTGCGTTGCCCTCCCTTGATAACTTGGCCTTATAAACCACGCCTTTGACTTGCTAGGAATCCTTTTACTTCTGTCTAAAGATTACAGGATGCATGAAACTTAAGTAAAGACTCCATTACTTTGTACTTACAGTAATTTGTGTTATTACTAAATAAATATTATATATGTATTATATATATACAATTATATATATACATGCATATGTATAATATATGTATATATATATATATATATATATATAATATATATATATATATATATATTATATATTATTATTATTATTATAATTATTATTATTATTATTATTATTATTATTATTATTATTATTATTATTATTATTATTATTATTATATTATTGTACTTGGGCCTCAGCCCAAGTACATTTGTTTTCATTCCGTGGGAAAAAACTCTGTAAGGTATAACCATTTCTGGCTGAGACCAGGGAGGGCAAAATGTCTTGGGCTTCATCTTTCTTGGCATAATAAATGGCGTAATGATGCTAACTTAATGGAAGTGCTGCTCTCAGCCAGTCATGAATAAGTGAGATGTGAATATAAATGCTTCTCTATCTGAGTTTTTGCCACAAAATCTTCTGAATATAATCAAAATGTGCATCGAAATGCAACAATTAATGCACCCTCCGTTTCCTAAGCGATGGCACGACCCTTGCTACACCCACTGGACGAGCCAAAGTGGGAGGGGTAATTTCAGTTTGGTCGAACAGGAGGGCTCGAGACCAGAATTTAACATTTAAACTTAAACATGTGTAATCACTGACAAGATGTGGACGAGTGTTAATCAAACTGAAAGTTTGAAAAGGAAAGGTTTTATATCCCGGACGCAATGAAAAACATTACGACTGGAAACTGTACCCCCAGTTGAGAATAGTAATGCCCACAGCGATGGAGAACACTTATCCTTGAGCTGAGAAAACCAGACCATCATTTCGAAATAGAGCTGCAGATTTGAGAAGCTCGTTCAAAATAGCTAGGTACACCCCATAAAGGGGTGGTTTCGAGTTTTGAGGGCAAATTTCGCCTCCTTCATATAGAAATCGTACGTTTGTTTTTCCAGGAGAACACACCATTTGACACAAAATTGCATGTAAAGGGGTCGCCAGTAAGTACGTGGTCAAATCTGGCATAAGAAACAATATGAAATGTTGGGTAAAGCCAGTCCAAATAAACTGATTTGAACTTTTGTGTTTTGTAATTTATACCACCGCAGTAACATTACCTTTTTTTGACAACATCACATAATGTAATACGTTTTGAAACTGAATACTCCGACGTATTCTGTGTCTCCTTTGCTAAAAAATACGGTATGCCGATTACCATGTAAGGAGATGATGACGTCAAGACAGATTTGTAGTGCGTTTGGTCCTGGATGGTGCACGAAGTTTTGTCGAGGTAGCTTGTGTATTTGTTTCCTAAATGGGAGAGATTAGGGTCGATCTAAACGAAGGCCGAAGAATGTTATGATACTCTAAGCGAGCTGAACTCTAACGTGAATGGTTGGATAATTTGGAGGATGTCTAGAACCGGGGTCTAGAATGATCTCGTCTCATTAAGATTATTTGGCGGTCAGTATTGAATTTCAACTGCGTCACAAGTTTGCAAAATGAGTATTCCGTCGAACGGTCAACGAACGATGTTTTAGAAATCTGGAGACATGGCACATCGCATTTTTATTTTAGTATTTTATATTTTACAAAAGATTTAAGAAGCAATGATTTTGTCGAAAATTCTGAAAAAAATATAGGAAGATTTGATCGCGAACACATTTTCACTTGGGGTCAACTAGCCCTGCGTACGATGCTGTGTGTTCCGCTACAGCTAATCGCCCCGCTCACCACAGCCCTGCAAAGACCTGTACGTAGGGTCGGTGACTTCAAATCCATTTTGGGACTTGACGTAAAAAGCCAAATTACTGCCGAAATTCAGCGTTCTTGGGCCCAAGTCGTATCCCAGCCTACCTCAGCTACTCGATCGCTTCCAAAAATGACAGTCTTTTATTCACTTCTCGTAAATAACCGTCGATGTCGGCAACTCTCTCGCTAGCCCTGCGTACGATGCTGTGTGTTAGCTGTAGCACATAGCATCGTACGCAGGGCTAGGGGTCAACCGGATGCGCTATTTTGCGGGTTGCGGGTTGCGGGCATGAAAAAATGTGTGTTTTTTGATATCATTTTCGCCCTTCTCACACTTCAGATTAGTTTCAACCGCCGATAAAAGCACAATTTTCGAAATCGTTTTCAACGCCGTTTCAAATAATTTTATTGTGGTGAACACGATTATAGTCCTAGGAAACTTTCAAAGTCACGCTGGATCAATGCTTGAAGGGGGCATACCGGCATGGAGCGACTATCATACTGCAGGTGCAAGTCATACGTTCATGATATTAGGAGATAAATTATTGAGAGCTGCAGAACACAAACTCATCCAAAAATATTCCTATTAGATCGATTCCTGAAAATAAGGCAATGCACCGGCGTGTTTTTCCCACTGAAATTCTCGCGTAAAATGTTAGCAGAATGTCGTTCTCTGAGGTCGCGACCTCGCTTGAACCGAAACGGCAAAGTAAACTAAGTCCTTTGTTGTTAGTCTTTTTCTTTTTAAAGATTTCATGAAAAATACACGGCATTTACAATACACATCACTTCTACGCTTTTTTAAGTCAAATCTTTCCTTATGCATTGCATTTAACTAGGCATTGTTTAATTTTCTGTATGAGTTGCCCTGGAACCGAATTGTGAATGGATGCATTACAAAGAATTTACTTCCTATGGCCTGATACTAGAAATGTAACAATTTTCATTCCGCGATAAGTGGCGACATTTCGAGGCGCGATTTTTTTTTGTCAGTCTGGTATACGTATATTTCTCACTCACATCCATGGCAAGAAAGAAAAGTGATTCAGATCCCTAATTATTTGTAATGGCCAGGCAGCTCGGAATAAATAAATTGGTCCTCGGAATCGCCGCTTTTAGTTTAGCAGATTTTGATTTTTTTCAGAAACATAACGTATTTTCATCACCCATTTGGTTTGGTCTGTTATAGCATCTTTAGTCCAAAAAATCAAGTTTACAGCATTGATGTTTTCAACAGCCTTCAAATATACAGTATTACGTTAAATACACCATATAATAGTGTTTCATTAATTTTAACCATCTTGACCTGATGGTGAAATATGGACTTCGCAGGAAAAGGGATACTGTACGATAGACCTGATCATCATTATTTATAATAGACGCATTCTAAAGGTTTTATACTAAATGCCATATTACATATATTAGAATCTAGCCATAATTCTAAAAACCCGCAGCCCGTAGCCCGCAACCCGCACTTTAGCAGATACCGGGGTCAACATGGGGTCGCAGTCATGTTGCCTCAAAACTTATTTCTGTCTGCACTCAAACTCAAAATGTCGGATATGAACCTGAAAAATCGATGCAATTTCGTCAAAATTCGGCGAAATTTCAGCCTATAGACAAAATTTCATCTAGGTAAGGTAGATTTACTGAATTTGATCGACAAATAATCCTGAGCTTGAACGTGACAGCTCGCCTTCTCCGGGAAGTCAAGTATCCAGCTGCCCATACACAGTTGCCCATATGGCCAGGTTTATGAGATTGTTTTCAAGCGAGCGAGCCAATAGAGCTAGAGGTCTGATTTTTGGTATATAGGAATAACCTAGCAATACAATTATTTTGACAAATGTCACGTGACCTCAATGACCTTTGACCTCAAATAGATATATTTGTCCACAACTCAGTAACCACAAGTGCTACACCCTTCATATTTGGTATGATGGCACACCTTATGACACCACATATTGTACCTCATTAATTATGCGCATATCTAATTCTGAGCAAGCCAATAGAGCTGGATGTCCGATTTTTGGTATATAGGGATAACTATAGGGTAGAAATCTAAATATGCCCATCTAAATATTAGACATCTACCATCGAGAACAAAAGAAATTTGCTGTAATTTGAATATTTAAGGAGTTTAAGCAATTTTCACTACAAATAAAAACCCCTGCCTCAAACTCCACAAAAGTTGCTAGACATATTTTGCCGTTGTCATGCCATTGCTTCGTTTAATAACCAGTTAATCAAATGCCTAATTGACAGGAGGAAATTCAAGACCATATTTGAATAGTAGTATATATTGTTCTCAAAATTACTCTATCACGGCCCAAGTACTCATTGCCTTCAGCAATACTGCCTTGTTATTATTATTATTATTATTATTATTATTATTACAAGTTTAGGGGCTATAAGTATTATATAGAAATCTAATAACAGTTCATTGAAGCTGTGGAATTCTGAAAAAAGAGGTGTTGTTTATTTTAATTTTGTCAATAGGGGTGACTTCTAATTGTCGTACGTATATTCTCTCCGCCCAGTAAGGTGTTCCTTTTGACATCACTACCCTTATGAATATTCATATACTTGCGAAAACTGACAGTTGCTGTGTCTGGCAGCGCGCGCTAACGCCTGCTCACAGCTGCTGAGCTGCACCGCGTAGCCTTCGTATGCAGGACCATCGTGGCAGTCGTGTAAAAACAAGGCACAGAGACTCTGGAGAGTCTATGCCAGTGTACTTGGCCTTGTAAACGTATCTTCAGCGTGGCATTTGTAGTTGTGGCAAAAACCATAAACCCTCTCCCTATGCTGACGTTGTTGGTTTTATTTTGTTCATGTGTATTAACTTTAAGCAATCAAGGAATTTTGGGATGGACATAAAGCAAAGGCATGAGTTTCCACGAGATCTGTGCTACAAATATAATTTTTACGCATGCGCACTTTTGCCAGTGTAATCTGCCAATATGAGCATGCGCAATTGAGTGAACGTGCGCGTGAATGTGTAGTCTGCACACTACGTCTCGTGTCATTCAGCTTTGCATGTTGACAGAAACTGGAATTACTGCAGAGAATACTTTTCAGGACATCACATGTGAGTCTCTAAGGTAACAAGTAGGACGTTTAGGAAATCCTTTCAGAAAGTTCACGCCGCCTGTGGCCATTTTGTGGAGTATAAGCTTATAGTTATACGTACCTGGAGCGTATACAGTATTTCTACTGTACAGTGTACTATATTGCCGGATAATATGCGATGGAATTTTGCGTTTCACGTCGTTCAATCATTCAGATGGAAATGCTGCCCTTCTCCAAACTTTGAAAAAACAGGGTGACAGATTTGGAATGCTAACAATTGTATATCAAGAATGACGTAATTTAATGAGAAGACATTTGTATTCGAGCACGGCTACAGTTTTTGATTCGAGAACTCTCATCATGATGGACCGTGGTTGTATTCAACAATCGAGAGGGCAAGGGTGAGTCGAACTTTTTCCTATGTCCATGTAGCACTTGTGCAAAAATAAGCGAATCCACAGGCCTTTGGCGAATCAATAAATGCATTTTTCACCATGCTGAAAGGTTGAAAGATCCGTCCGTCACTTTGGGACGAGGTAGATAAATGCAGTCAAACCCAGCTGGGCACATAATGTGACTTTGTTCTGGAAATTACGAAGACGACCGGCCGTGCGGTGGAACTTTGCAACAAAGTTTCAATATCTGAACTGACGTACTTGAATGACTGGCACAGGAAACAATGGCCAATAAAAACGCATTCTCGTTGCATTTTGATAATAATGTATCAATCACAATGACACAGAAATTATAACCCCTCCGGCAGAAGGGCCATGGCCAATTTTTAGCCCTGCTACAGTATGTCTCAGTGCTGAAAAGGCCATGTTGTTGTCAGGCTGTCATGGCGACTATTCAAAATTAACATACAACTCTGAGAGTGAAATGGGTTGTTAATAGGTCACAGAACTTTTGAGTCCAACTGTCGTCTATTATACCTGTTTCCTTGGGTATTAAAGGTGTGCAAGTATACACATCAAAATACTAGAAAATTCACTTCATGGGCAGAATCTCGTAAAGTAGCCTTTTCTTGTCTGGTTAACGAAAAAAGATACCCCTGATCTAAAATATGCATGGTTTTAAATAAAAAAATGTGGTTACCTAAATGGTTACCATGGCAACATGAAACAAAAATGAACATGGAGTTCATGCTGTGATAAATACACTTCGGAGAGCATTTGCATAGTAACTGGGATTACTTTTAATGGAATTTGGAAAAAAATTGAAATTTTAAAACGCAAATAGGTTACTATGGAAACACAGGGCAGTAAAAATGGATATCATGTTTTGTCTTTCTAACCCAAAATAACCCTTTGGTATAATATTTCTGTTGATTACTAGATTTTTACACTTAATATTTGGTCTTTCTAACCCAAAATATCCCTTTGATATAACATATTCTGTTGGTTACTGGATTTTCGGTGGGATCTTTGAAAAACTGGTAATCTTTACTCCTGAATGATTACCATGGAAACATCTCACATTAATATGAGTGTGATTTTTTTTTGGTGTGCTAACAAGAAAAACCCTTATTATCAATTTTTTACATCAATCAATAGTTCTTTAATAGGAATTAGGGAAAAAGTAACGTTTTCAATCCGAAAATAGTTACCATGGCAACTCGAAACATTAAAATAAGTCTGGTTTTTGTGTTCTTTGACCCAAACTTCCTCGCTAGGTAATTTCCACATCAATCAAAGTAACTTTTCATGGGATATTAAATAAACTGAAATTTTCAACCCCTCAAATGGTTACCATGGAAACATGGGGCACTGAAATCGATATCATATTTCGTCTTTTCTACCCAAAATACCCTTATGGTGAAATTTTCACGGAAATTGAACCTATTATTATTCGCGTTATTATTTCTATATAATACTTATATTAATTATTATTATTATTATTATTATTATTATTATTATTATTATTATTATTATTATTATCATTATTATTACAAGTTTAGGGGCTATAAGTATTATATAGAAATCTAATAATAGTTCATTGAAGCTGTGAGAATTCTAAAAAAGAGGTGTTGTTTATTTAAATTTTGTCAATAGGGGTGACTTGTAATCGTCGTACGTATATTCTCCTCCGCCCAGTTTGATAGGTGTTTTTTTTGACATCACTACCCTTATGAATATTCATATATTTGCAAAAACCCAGTTGTTGTGTCTGGCAGCGCGTGCTCACAGCTGCTGAGCTGCACAGCGTAGCCTTCGATTGCAGGCCCATCGTGGCAGTCGTGGGCGCCCACAAACAAGGCACAGCGACTGTGGAGAGTCTATGCCAGTGGAATGTTAAACGTATCTTCAGCATTGTATTTGTAGTTGTGGCGAAAACCATAAATCCTCTCCCTGTGCTGACGTTGTCGGGTTTTATTTTGTTCATGTGCATTTACTGTAAGCTATCGAGGAAGTTTTGGGATGGAAATTGGGCAAAAGCGTGAGTTTTTCCGCAAAATCTGTGCTGCAAATATAACTTCACGCATGGGCACTCGTTTGCCAGAGTAGTCTGCCAATATGAGCATGCGCAATTGAGTCTACTTGTGCGTGAGTATGTCGTCAGTACACTACGTCTCATGCTATGATCATGTCGTTGAGCTTTGCATGTCGAAAGAAACTGAAATTACTGCAGCGACTACCTTTCAAGACATCACATGTGAGTTTCTAAGGTAACAAGTAGGACGTTTAGGAAATCCTTTCAGAAAGTTCACGCCACCTGTGGCCTTTTTGTGGAGTATAAGCTTATACGTACCTGGAGGGTATACAGTATTTATACTGTACTTATTGCCGGATTGTATGCGATGGAATTTTGCGTTTCACGTAGTTTAATCGTTCAGATGGAAATGCTGCCCTTCTCCAAACTTTGTAAAATTAGGGTGACAGACTATGGAATGCTAACTCTTGTATAACAATGACGCAATTTAACGAGAAGACATTGTATTCGAGCACGGCAACAGTTTTTGATTTGAGAACTCTCATCATGTCGGATTCACTGAAACAGTGAGTATTCAACAACTTTTTCCTATGTCCATGTAGCACTTGTGCAAAAATAAGCGAAGGCATAGAAATTTGCCATAGTATGACTTTGTTCTGATGGCGACCGGCCGTGCCGTGGAACTTTGCAACAAAGGTTCAATATCTGAACTGACGTACTTGAATGACAGGCACAGGAAACGATGGCCAATAAATACGCATTCTCATTGCAGTTTGATAATATGTATCAATCACAATGATACGGAAATTATGCCTCCTCCCAACAGAAGGGCTATGGTCTATTTTAGCCCTGCTACAGTATGTCTTAGTGCTGATAAAAAGGCCATATTGTTTTCATGTTGTCATGGCGACTTTAAAATTTGCATAAAACTCTGAGAGTGAAACGTATTCATAGGTCATTAAACTCCCACTGTCGTCCATTATACCTGTTTCCTTGGGTATAAAGGTGTGCAAGTATACACATAAAAAGACTAGAAAATTCACTTCATGGGCAGAATCTTGTAAAATAGCCCTCTCTTGTCTGGTTAACGAAAAAAGATACCCCTGATCTAAAATATGCATGGACTACCAGCCACTGGGCTACCAACTTCAGAAAATGGTAGCCCAAGTGGACTACAAGGGAAATTTGTGAGCCCTGGCAGTATTAAACATGAAACATTTAGCTTGTAATATTCCCCCCTGTCTTGGCCTGCTGGGTTTAAAAAAATGCTTAAAGGTATACAGGACCATGTTCAAATTTAGCCATTGCTACCATGAAAGGGGATATCTAGCACAAATCAGAGAGTTTATGGGGTCACGCCAGGTCACACAAAAAGTAATGTACCATGGCATGGCCATAATTTTACTTTAGTTAAACAATCACAAATAATTTGTCTTCATTATTCTTCCTGGAATGAGGCAAAGAAATCAAAATAAATCATAATGAAATGAGCATTAATACGTCGTTAATTATAAATCCATAAAATAAATAAGTACCAGTGAATTATAATTTATATAAAACAAAAAAAACTGTGCGCTACTGTTACTGCTTGTGATAAATAATGGTACATTGGGTGATAAGGGGAATTGGGTTCGGATACTAGTAGAATTAATTTAGCACATACAATTAATTTGAAGGCAAAAACTTAATTCGAGGAATGCATAATAAGTTAGTACTATACTATATTATCACATGAACTGGCCCGAATTCCCACCTGTGTGACGTAGAACAGGACGGATAAGAATCCGAATTACCCCTGTTGTACGTCATCAACCGGAACTTTTTTCATGCATACATGCGGGCCGCGACGTGAACATAGACCGACTTGTCGTGATCGATGCCGTGCTCTCATGACAGTTTTACAAAAAAGGTGACCCGATAAATCCACACATGGAAACATAGAAGGCATGTCCAGCGAAATTTCTAGTCGCTAAAACTATAGCTGTACTCGAGAATCGAATGGGGATACCGCCGATCCAGTCGCGTCGCCTCGTAAGGCTCAATGTGGACGTCGTACCTGGCGATCCCTGTTGGCGATAAACCTGAAATCTACACCCCGGGGTCTACACCTCAACGGAAGTTCAACTGAATAAATGAGTACAGTATAATCTTCGGGAAAGCGACATACAGGCACAAGCATAAAGTCATTCGACTAAAAACGATAAATTTCCTTCATCATACAACAAATTCTGTAAATTCTTGCTCGGAATCAAACCTGTAGCGCGTAAGGCTGTAGCGCTAGCGAAGACATCAGCTATATGCATTGCAGCGCTGTGGAATCCGATGTACTTCGAAAGTTGACTCAGACAACACTCAAAACAGAGTTTCCGTCAAGTAAAATTAGGATGTATCTACGGGTGAGATATATGTCACTGCAAACGTCAAAGTGCTTAAGACGAAAACATTGACGACCGAGATCGGGATTAACCAGTTGACACCGGCATGGCAGAGACCGGTGACGGCAGCGTTGTGGGCATAAACATGCAATGAGGTACACTCTGTGTGTCATCGAACGGAATATTTCGCGCTCGCCACGGTCGTAAACTTGTGTGATATTTTGAAAAGCCACGGAATCTCTGAGAATGAGAATTACTGTTTCGATCGTGTCGTTGCATTTACTTCATAAATCTATTTGTAAATATTCTGAATAACTCTGAATACTATGGCTATCCGTCGCTAGCACGATGAAAGTTATGTCCACCGCGCACCGTACCGATCGATGGCC
The DNA here is from genome assembly GCF_041260155.1 of Ptychodera flava. Classification (NCBI taxonomy): domain Eukaryota; kingdom Metazoa; phylum Hemichordata; class Enteropneusta; family Ptychoderidae; genus Ptychodera; species Ptychodera flava. The sequence continues at coordinate 8,941,633 of NC_091928.1, forward strand.
GACTTGCCTCATGTGCCTTGGCATCGGTACAGCGCGAGACAATGATTGACAGGTTCACGTGACAGAATCCGTATGTCTGGTTGGTGGAGATACCATTTCATGTAGCAAATTTCAGCTTGATGGATGTATGAATGAAAGTATCTCCTGGGTGACGGGCCGCTTTACTCTTTAAATGAAAGTAATCCGCGTAAGTAAAACACAAAGAGCGACGAAATTCATGCAATTTGTTACGATAATTTTGATCCATTCACATCAAAAGAAAAATAAGAAGACTGTTCATGTGATAAATATATAATCCCATGGAATTTTTCTCTGTTTGACGTCATCGTATACTCGTGTCTTTCGCGGAGCCGCACAACTTCTCGCCTTCGGCTCGAAGTTGTACGGCTCCGCGAAAAACACTCGTATACGATGACGTCAAACAGAGAAAAATACCATGGGATTATATATAATAACACTTATTTTGGATGACTGCATGAAACAAAATTAAAAATGCTTGAAAAATTATTTCTGGTCTATATAAAATTAAGTCAACACACTAAAATTAATGGAAAACAATTTTGACCAGAATGGCCCCAATATACATTATCTTTATTATTCTTCCTAGAATGAAGGCAAAGAAATTACAATTATTATTATTATAGAACAAATGTTAAAAGTTGTTACTTAGAAATCCATAAAATAAATAAAAAACAGTAAATTATGTTTTAACATAGATCCTCTCAAGAGTCTATGGTTTAAATTAAAAAAAACTGCGGTTACCTAAATGGTTACCATGGTAACATAAAACACAAATGAACATGGAGTTCATGCTGTGATATATACACTTAGGAGAACATTTGCATAGTAACTGGAATAACCACTAATGGAATTGGAAAAAAATTGAAATTTGGAAATGCAAATAGGTTACTATGGAAACACAGGGCAGTAAAAATGGATATCTTGTTTTGTATTTCTAACCCAAAATAACCCTTTGGTATAATATTTCTGTTGATTACTGGATTTTTACACTGGATAATTGGTCTTTCTGACCCAAAATATCCCTTTGATATAACATATTCTGCTGGTTACTGAATTTTAGGTGGAATCTTTGAAAAGCTGGTAATTTTTACTCCTGAGTGGTTGCCATGGAAACATCTCACATTAAAACGAGTGTGATTTTTTAAGTATGCTAACAAGAAAAACCCTTATTATCATTTTTACATCAATCAATAGTTCTATAATGGAATTAGGGAAAAAGTAACATTTTCAATCCCAAAATAGTTACCATGGCAACTCGAAACATTAAAATAAGTCTGGTTTTGTGTTCTCTTACCCCAACTCCCCCGCTAGGTAATTCCGTATCAATCAAAGTAACGTTTCATGGGATATTAGAAAAAATGAAATTTTCAACCCCTAAAATGGTTACCCTTGAAACATTGGGCAGTGAAATCGATATTATATTGGGTTTTTTCGACCCAAAATACCCTTATGGTGAAATTTTCACGGAAATTGAACCTATTATTATTTGCATTATTATTTCTATATAATACTTATAATTATTATTATTATCACTTTATTTGAGACTTTCGAAAACATCCATAAGATTGAAAAGAGTGAATATAAAATTAGATTAAACGTTCAAGACAAGACATATATGTATATAATATATATATATATATATATATATATATATATAATATATATATATATATATATATATATATATATAATCGGAATATATATATATATATATATATATATATATATATATATATATATATATATATATATATATATATATATATATATATATATATATATATATAATCGGAAGTGAGGATGGTCTCAACAAGACACAACAAAAAGGCTTTCACGGTGACTAGCTTCCGCCCTGCTTACAGAGCATCATCAGGTCCAACTTGAGAACTCAAGTACATGTGTCACTGTTAGGGTTTGAATGTGCAACGTATGCAAAATCAATTATGCAATTTGATTATCAGAACAGTCGACGCAAAAACAGGTGTAAATGCAACGATGGAAAGGAACTTGTGAATGAAGGATGACAGTTAAAGGACAGAGGGGTTTCGGTGTTCAGCCATCTGGATACATTGTTTTCAACTTCTTTATCCAAAATGTCTCTTTAGAATCCAACATGAGGGGTCTTTGTTTGTGATTTGTTCCATGACGACAACCGCGAGATCACTGTCCGAATGTCCCGATTCATTGAAGTGTGGTGCTACAAGTGGGCTAGTGTTATACTGTCGTCTACGGATACAGCTTCGGTGGCTGAAAGTCTTTGTTAGACCATATTCCGTGTTTGTCCAATGTACAATAGTTGACATTTTCTGCAGACGATCGAGTAAATTACCCATGATGACGTACACGATAGGTTGCCTCTCACTTTGAACCATTCTCCCGTTACTTTGCTAGTAAAGGTATCAGTGGTTATCATATATTTACAATTAATGCAACGGGTAGCATTGCAAGGGTGAGATAAAGTTTGGTGTACGAAGTTCTGTGATTTATTGTGGACAAGGATGTCTCCCAAATTCCTGCAGCGACGATATGCTAATAGCGGAGGTGAAGGCATAACTCTTTTCATTGTAGCCGATTTCATTAGTATCTTGTGATGTTGTGTCACCATTTTTTTCACATCGGGGCCCAATGGGTTGTAGTCAGTGACGTATGTCAATTGGGATTCCGCTATTTTTGTTTTGTATTGCAGTAAACGATGTCGATCTAGTTTATTGACTTTGTTTATAATCGGTTTAATGTCCTCTTGTTTGTATCCGATGAAATTATTTGATCTTGCAAGAATGTAGTTGATGTTCAGACCACTCATCTACCGAACAAATACGGCAAATGCGTATTGCCTGATTCTAAGGTACTGATCGGAAAATATATCTCGGGTGGCAGGAATGTGGAGATAGGTATGTTCCAGAGTCCGTTGGTTTGATGTATAGATTGGTTTCTAATCTGTCACCATGGCGTATGACGCGTACATCCAAGAACGCTCGTTCCTCCTTGCTGAACTCTACGTCGAATTTAATTGATGGATGGACAGTGTTAACAATCTGTATGAACTGTTCAATCGTCTCTCTGCTCCGATACCATAATTCAATTAAATCATCCACGAATCTCTTGTGCCATAGGGGATCATATAAAGGGAGTTTGAGGAGAAATGTCTTCCTGAACCATGCCATGAAAATATTTGCATATTTCACTGCGAATGGAATGCCCATGGCCGTACCCTGAACTTGGCGAAAATGTCTGTCCAGAAATGAGAAATGATTGTTACTGAGAATATACAAGACGAGTTGAAGGATAATCTCGATTTCGATTTTATTATACACGGAATGGTGTTGTAGAGCATCGTTCAAGGCGGTGAGTCCATCGCTGTGAGGTATATTTGTGTACAAACTGCGAACATCCATGGTGATAATCAACAAATTGTCTGGTAGAGGGGCATGAATACTGTTGAACTCTTCAAGATGGGCAAGAAATTCAGTTGTGTCTTTCACCAGATCAACTCCACAATATTTCGCCTCCACGGGTGTTAAAATATGATCCAACCATAAGGCAGTAGGCCTACAGGGGCTGTTTATGTGACTGCAAATTGGTCTTCCAGGTGGTATTACATGGTTGTTGAGTTCATCTTGTGTTAATTTGTGTATTTTTGGAAGGATATAGAAGTAAGCCTCCTTAGTATCATCAATATTACAGAGAGCATCGTGAATATCCTGGCCAATTATGTCATAACGTAGGAGCATGTTCGAGTATTCCTTCAATTTACTAATGACGGATGGAGTGCAATCAGAATGTTCCTCCTCATAAAAGTTGGTGTCACTGAGTTGTCGAAGACATTCTTTCTCATAATCAATTCTATTGAGTATTACTACTGAGCCTCCTTTATCCGCTTTGGTGATTACAACTGACTTATCTTTCCGCAGTTCATTCAGTGATTTCCGTTCGTCTGAAGTAATGTTATCATTGATTTGATCAGCATGCTTTGATTCATGGCAATATGCTTCATTTAATAAGGTAGAACAATACATGTCAACAAATTTGTCGGTGCCGGGTTTTGGTGTCCACTTCTTCTTCGGTTTATATTCCTTAAGAAAATCCGGACTGGTTGCACTTTCTTGATCAGATTCGTCTTTCGTAGAAAAATGATGAAGAAGTCGCACTTTTCTTGTAAACGAAGCACAATCGTAAACGACGCGTTTCTTGTCAAGAGACTGGGGCTTGGGACAGAATCCAAGGCCTCTACCTAATAGGTGTACAGAGTTATTATCAAGCTGCTTGTCGCTGAGGTTGACCACTAACCCACCTGTGCTTGTAGTACGACGACTTTTAAGATTATTGTGACACCGCCGGTGAGCATTTTGTATTCGGATCTTTTTATCAAAACGCCGTCGGGTGACGAACTTGACATTTATCCCCTTCTGAATAGTCGGATTGCTTTCTTCACATACTGGCAGCAGTTGTTCTAGTTTCAAATTATGACGTTGTTTCATCATCGAATCAGTTTTAATGATCTGTTCTTGGAGTTGTCGATTTAGACGTCTATACAGACGGCAATCGGTTTGTCTTTGTAGTTTAGCTTGGAAATATTGCATTCTCTGCGGTAAATTATGTTCAATATTAGACTGATAATATTCGATGAGACAATTTTGTAGTTGTGACGCTGTTGATTCTAAAATGTCCGTCCATCGTTTTCCAAAGTTTACATCGGTGAAAGGTGATTTATGTTTCCATAACAAAGACCGAGGAAAAGTGTTCGACTGTTTACAAGATTGTAGAAATCGGACATGGTTCTTGTATCTTGTCGTTTTGTCCGCAACTTTCCTGAGGGTACTAAATGTTCTCTGAAAGCCATTCATGGTGGAGAAGGCAACAAACGGATCAAAAGATTCACAGGGGCTCCACGTCACAAGGACAAAGACAAAAACACCACAGCAAACAGTTGTGTATGGGCCACCAACGTTTTCTTGCTTCCACCAGATAGAAGTTGTATCCTGGATCAAATAGATTCACAGAGTCCAATCCCATAAATTGAGAAATCAAAAATCGGAAGTGAGGATGGTCTCAACAAGACACAACAAAAAGGCTTTCACGGTGACTAGCTTTCGCCCTGCTTACAGGGCATCATCAGGTCCAACTGGAGAACTCAAGTACATGTGTCACTGTTAGGGTTTGAAAGTGCAAAGTATGCAAAATCAATTATGCAAATTGATTATCAGAACAGTCGACGCAAAAACAGGTGTAAATGCAACGATGGAAAGGAACTTGTGAATGAAGGATGACAGTTAAAAGGACAGAGGGGTTTCGGTGTTCAAGCCATCTGCATACATTGTTTCCAACTTCTTTATCCAAAATGTCTCTTTAGAATCCAACATGACGGGGTCTTTGTTTGTCATGTGTTCGATGACGACAACCGCGAGATCACTGTCCGAATGTCCCGATTCATTGAAGTGTGGTGCTGCAAGTGGGCTAGTGTTATACTGTCGTCTACGGATACAGCTTTGGTGGCCGGAATATATATATATATATATATATATATATATATATATATATATATATATATATATATATATATATATATAAGTATATATATTTCTTCCTATTTGTGATACATACAACAAAATTCACCAAATTTACTGTAAGGAATACTTCCTGTTTGTGATTTTGAATTTGAGTCACGTCCACATGGGACTGCCACAGCAACAGCTTGCTCACTCATGCGCATAATAACAGACGTTTACTGAATCAGTTTTTATAACCATTTAGTCCATAATGTTTCATGTGTCATTCCAGACGAGGACTAAATCCTCCCTTGTTTTGAATTTCTAGTGCCTGATGAAATATTTCCTTAATAAGGTCTGAGGCGGTGCTTGTCGTTGTGGCTTTTCTTGTATTTGTGTAAGCAATTGTTTATATTGAATATGGTAATGTTTATAATTCTCCCGTCTCTTTGTTACATCCGTTTTTCCTTGAATTATGTCAATAATAACTCCTGGTATAGGGGTTTAGGCTATCCGTACCGGAACTGTCTAGCACTGCTGCTATGACTGCAGGACTGACAAGAATTCCCTTAGCTATATGAAGAACCATATCATTCTTCACATTAATTCATAACTGCGACAATAAGCAGAACTAGTTCTTTCAATGTAGTCGGCCAACTGTTCAACACTTTCAACAACTAAGATGTGCATTTCTCCTACTATGATATATGTAAGGGTTGATAAAAAATAATTGAAGTAATATGGAGACCGACACACAATATGGCAGGAGGAGAAGAAAACAGAGATCTCAAGGATTTCGATGATTTAAATTTTGATGATAATGCTGATTTTAGTTATAATGAAACATCCTTTTAATCGACAACAATAATGACCTTGCAGAAGCCAGACCCTTTTCTGGCTGGCAGCTTACGCTATAGCTCACAAGTCTCCTCGTGCGACAGCCCGCAGGTTTATTAGTTAACTGAAATGAGAGTAGAAGTACAGAGCAAATGGTTGATGAATTTTTAAAAGAGAAGAACATAAGCTATTGGATGCTAAGGTTGATAAAAAGGGAATGCTGTATTATAAAAACATCACGCTGACAAAAGAGAGAGGAGTAGATTTTTAGCCCGCTCCTCAATAAAAGGTCCGGGAGCTTCTGAATTTATAAGAAAAGTATTCGATCAGGGTGACTCAAGGGGAGCAGAGCCTGACCATGTGAGTTCTAAATTGCATTCTGAAGATGTGTTACGATTGAGAGTGCCGGCCGAGGAGCTGACACCTCGTGACATGGGACGACTCAGAGATGAACTAACACTCTTACAATATGATGCTAGCGGTAATGCACATAAAATACAAGCTATCGAAAATAGAATCGATGAATGGAATAATCTAAACCCCGACTATAGAGCTTTTGTTGATGAATTAGAGATGGTGAATAAGAGTCTTAACGAGCTTTACAATGAAAGAGAGTAAATTCTGTCGGAGCAGATGGAACTTACGCCTGAACTCAGAACAAGACTAGCTAAAGTTGATAATCGAATTGAAGTGCTACATGACCTAATCAGTGGGGCAGGTGAAAGACTGGCGCAGACTAGGTCTCTTCGTGATGTAATTTCCGATCCAGAATTGTCACTGAAGCTGAAGCTGACAGAGTTATTTAAACGGCATGGTATAACAATCGCTGCACTACTTACTGCCGTTGGAATGACAATATCAACAATTGCCCTGGCTGTGACTAAAGGATGGTCCCCCACTCAGCTGGTAACTCAGTAAATAATAATAATAAGCCAAGCAACATCCCACAAAAAGTGTACACAAAAGCAAAGGAAATTATCAGGCAGATTTGTGAATTGTTTAAAACCCTAGCCGCAAAAAGTGCTGCTGTAATACCTGGTTTAATCGGACCCCTCGCCAGTTTTCTATTAAAAACAGCAGGATCAGTGTTCGGGTTTAATCGGAGAATAGCTATGGATATTTGTGACAGGTTTAACACTAGTCATAGTAAACAAAACTATGCATTAACATATTAGCTTTCATCATGTTCGGAAGTTTCTTTCTAAAAAATGAAAACCTCATTGGTTTCTCTATCAAATTGGAAAGGTGTAAACTCTGGCGAGTGAATCATCATATCCTTCCTTTAAAAAGTAGAGAACAAACATGACGATTTATGGAATTCAGAACGAGAATCTGAGAAAATTGAGAAGTGGTGCGGCCGATGCAGATGTTAATGTCACTGACGATAATTTACTTCATGAGGTATATAATACGAAATATGCTCTTCGACTGACTCATCCCTTCATCACAGGCCATGGGGTTACCTATCCGTTGGTAGTCATATCGAATGGGAAATTACGCTTACACTTACCTCCCAATTAATTGTCAGTGAAAATGGCACAGCCGATTATAAAGTAACAAACATTCAGACGGAGTACTAAACACTTAAACATGACGTCCTTGCGAGAGATACAGCCGGGTATTATAACTATGTGAACATGTGCAGCGCTTTAGAACAATCCATTTTAATGAATCGGACACAATTATAAATGAAAATTTTTTATGTATCACGTCGTAGTATGAGAGGGACATTACTGCTCTTCACTAAAGATCAGAATCAGTTAGAACTAAAAAGCGAACTTTTCATAAATCCATTCGTTGGATTTGTTTCTGTCACAATTGAGGGTATCGCGAATAAAATATGCACACAGAAGATGATACCGAGACATTTTTGGTACGAAACGCGTCATATTTTGCAGAAGGATAAGGATTGGTGCGAAATTGATATGGATGAAGTCAGTTATTTGAAGAATAAATTCTGTTTATTTATTGATCTGCGTAGCTTTAAAGATATTGAATTTCATGGAAATGGACTAACGGTAATTTATACAAAAGATGGTTTGCAACTTGAAATTCGAAACAAAAAGATACAGGGCTTTTTAATTGCTGTCTTTCAGCATAGACCCTTTGCTTTAAGGGACTAGGAGGCACACGCAAGAGCTACCGGGTTACACAAAAATACCGGAAATTACATCGACATTCAATCAACCATCTTGTTTGCATTTACCAGTATTTAATCTTAACTTCTGGATGTTATTAATGCAGATGCACGTCCTCTGAGTTGAAATTAAAGAGCAATGGCTTTAGGGAGTGGCATACGACCATTGAATGCATTTTATCTGGAACTGCAGAGACAGTTGTCCTCAGAAGATATCGCCAAGATCAAGGATCAACTATTCAATAGCCATATCGACAGAGCAGATTACGATAATTTGAAAACGGCAACTCAAGTATTCCGATATTTAGAAGACCGAGGGTATATATCAAATGAAGACCTAACTTTATTATTCGAATTGTTCCGTGGAATTCAACGACCGAATTTAGTGGATCAGGTCAGAGATTTTTCAGAAAATCCCCTGTCACCTACCTCGCCACTACGGTCGCCACTTTTACCGCCGAGTCAGCGGTTAACTCTAAAATCGTTACCTTTGGAATCACTGGTGCAATCATCGCGATTACAACGGTCTCCAACATTGCTAGTGTCACAGCAACAGCAGTTGCTCCCTTCCTTCGAAGGAAGTGTAGTTCCGAAGTGGCCTCGACAAGATTTTGGAGGTAAGGTATTCCTTAACAATTTTATCCTTTGTCAAGCCGTTGTTGCTGTGATTGTTAAGCTGCCCAATCGCAGTGTTATGCTTTGCTATCATGAGTAGGAGGGCAGTGATATTTTTTCATTGCATATTCTTTCTTTTCCTGTCTGTCTGGTGCCTCTGTTTCTCTATCTCTCTCGGTCTGTTCGTCTCTCTCTTCTGTTTGCCACCCTCTCTCCATCTCTCTATGTCTCTCATGTCAAAATAAATTGTGCTCAAGCGAGATTGGAAATTCATTTTACTTACGGAAGGATTGGGTGCCATTCTTCGCTTTGTTCTGTACAATCATGTCAAATTACAGTGATTGAATTAACGTTTTAAAACTTTTTTGAATTAAAAACTGTCAGGAATAAACAGTACGTTTCTCAGAAACGAATTTAACGGTCAGAATGTCTGACTAGCATCATTTAAAATTATGAAATATACAAGTGAGCTATTTTAAATGCTTTTTTGGGGGTTGTCGTAAATGTGAATTTAAGCAGGGCACATTGAATGCATTTTACGCAACAAACCGTCTGTAACTTTGACATTCAGACCAACAGCCATTTACTCAAAAAGAACAACATTTGTCATTTCTACAGACCAACAGGTCGCCAAAAGACACGGAAGACAGCGTCCTCAGGAATATGGGGCATCGAAAGCTGCCGAAATCATGATTCCACAGCCTCACTTTGGTAAATATTTCAATTTCTCACTTCGAGTTGTATTAATATCAGGTCACGTTCAAATTTTGCAGTTAAGTTTGAAGAAATAAAATCAACACACTAATTGTCTCTCTTCATACTATCTCTTTTACTAAAGGGAAGCAGAGTATGCTGTTCGTCAACTCTGATTGGTCGAATGAAATGCACAGAATCTCAATATTGAGCCGTCTTCTTGCCGGCGTTCTAGAATCAGAAGCCGTCGATAGGTATGCCACGACCTTGGAAGTCAGCGATACAGGTTTCACTGTCGACGACAGCGGTGTCACTGTCGTCAATGCGCTGGAAAGTAAAGTTGACTTTCTCCAAAACAAGACACCGACTCTAGATTGGCTGACTAATTACCCGAACGCCATCTATGATCATATGAAAGATATTGAGAATATTAGGCTTGTGGTTGGACACATGTCAACTGGAAGTGACGGACACTTACACCAGGCCGGCCTCGCAATACACGAGAACATGAAACAGTCCAAGTTCTTCTTGTTCAACCATTCAATCCCGGAAGGTATGTCAGAGGTAACTCCTGATGTTGAGCTCGCTGCCAAAGCCGAGGTAGTATTTTCGGTTGGTCCGACAGTATACGGTCACTTCCAAACTCAATATCGCGTCCCTCCAGCCCCTAAATGTCACATCTGTTTTTACCCGCCAACCAGTTCACAGTTTATGGGCTTAAATGTAAACGTTCCGAGTAAAGTCAGCATGCAGAGAATTCTCATATTCTGTGAAGTCAAAACGACGGAAGACTTCAAGAAATACAACGAAATCGCAATCGCCATGGGAAAGGTTGCAGAGATGTTTTATTGCACTTTACTATCAGTACCAATATGGGAAGTCATGGTCTCGGCCAGAGACCTTGCTGGCAAATTGCACGAGCATCTGACAAAGACCTCGGGATCCTCGCAACTCAAAGTTAACACAATACCAAGCCATCCAACCAATCCCTACTCGAAAATTGCGACAGAGCGTGCTACTTGTTGTTCCCGAGAAACGAGACCCATTCAACTACGTAGCCTACTTCGCCATGCAGGCAGGGCTGCCCGTGGTTGTGGCAAAGCACTCTGGCATTGGCGAATTTCTTGGTCAACTGTGTCCGCTCATCTATGACGCCCACATAGTCGACGATGCAGGGAATTGGCAGCAGAAGATAATGTTAAATCTGGAAAAAAAGGAAGAGTCTTTCAAGAGAGCAAAGCATTTAAAGGAAGCCCTTGCCAATAATGATCTCATTAGGACATCGACGAGAACCTTCGTAGAGTACTGTAGGCGTGTATTGCGGGTTAAAGGTCAGTTACAACTTTTTATATTGCGCCAAGTACAAATTCTGAGATGAATTGCAAAAATTTCTGGTGCAGAGTAATTAAAGTAGGTTAAATTTTGTTTTAACGACTACACATCACATCGTTTCTTGTTAAGCAAAACAGTTTAATTTGTGTAAACTAAAGTAAATTAAAGTAGGTTAAATTTGTTTTAACGACTACACATCACATCGTTTCTTGTTAAGCGAAACAGTTTAATTTGTGTAAACGCCTAATGTCTGTTCCGATGATCCAAATGTCGTGAATTAGAACGAACTGACCATATAAGTTTAAATCAAAGTGAGGACAAGAATGATTATGTTCCAATAGTGCAACCTAATCTAGTATACGACACTAACTTAACTAATACATTTAATTCCACTATTTCAAAAACAGTGCATCAATGGAGCATTTTTCCTTTTCGGCTGACTTTATCTGCATCATAGTACGGGGAACATTCTTGCTTTTACTATTTTAGTCTGAAGGTTTTTTTGTGTATGCAATTATTTCTAAACCGTGATGATGACGCGTCTACCAGCCTTGCCATAAAGAATAACCAATATTGTGTCATTGCCCTCTTATGTTATTGTGAACATTTCAAATCATACAACATCTCTCTGGTGTATATTACCGTGCCACTGCATGCCCTTATGTTGTCACGCACATTTCACACCACACAACATATCTCTTGTGTACATTTAAGGGAGCCGTCATCGTGATGTCCGTCAATACAGCATGCGACAAAACAACATCTCAGTCAAGCAAACCGATTTATTCCGCCAAAACTTCCAATGCATTAAAACGTTGTCCAAACGTATATCAACAACTGCGCCTGCTCAAAGTCGCAAAGCATTGTTTGCCAACAAACTTCTAAAGTTCATATTACGTAAAGGGATTACACTTCAATACACTACATCCCCCCTTTCGTCAAATTTGTGGTCTATCTCAATTCAAATGAGCATCGATGACTCCAAACAGAAGGACAGCAAACATTTCAAAAACTTGAAATGTCATCAATGTCTGTGCTCAGAGTTCAAATGTTAAAGATGAAACACTAGTACAGAAATTTGCGAGAAATTTGTGAGAAATTGACACTTACTCGCTTCTTTGAGAAAAGTGGGCGAGAATATGTACTTTCTCGCAATAACTTAGCGAGAATTTAATTTTCTTGCAATCAGCTGGTGAGAACTGTGTTTTCTCGCTCAGCATCTGCGAGAAACTGAATTCTCGCAATCAGTCAGCAAGAAATTTGTTTTCTCGCTTTGCATCTGCGAGAAATTGTATTCTTCTGTGTAAGCATTTCACAAAAATTTCACAATTTCTCGCAGATGCAGAGCGAGAAAACATAGTTCTCGCTGATTGATTGCGAGAATTCAATTTCTCGCAGATGCATGCAAGAAAGCACAGTTCTCGCAGCTTGATTGCAAGAAAGTATGTTTTCTCGCTTACTTCTCGCAATACAGCGAGAAAGTGTCCATTTCTCGCAAATTTCTCGCAAATTTCTGTACTAGTGAAAATGCATATATGTTTACACAATGCTACATTTGATCATCTGTTTTGCTTGCAAACATTGAAAAGGAACAAAGTTTTGGTAAGTCATGTATACATGAACGTGAATTTAAACTCAGCACGTTATAACTTCAAATAAACACTGAATGAAAACCCAATAATTTAGATAAATTTACATTAATGAGTTGCATGTATTATGTAATAATACACGTGAATTCACATGAATCCACATGAATACAGGCTTGCTGAATACAATAAATGGATTCTTGACTGTATTCATCTGTATATGCACTCTTCAGCTAAAATACAGGCAATAATCCATTTTAATACAGTAAGTATTATAGGGTTTTAATGCAGTGAAACTGTTCTCCACAGGGTCGACGTTGAGTCTGCATTTACCCATTGGACATAACAAAGTCATCATATCTCCTGGGCATACCAGTGGTTTTCACTGGTCTGGAAATCCGAGTCTGAGGAGCTGGACTGCTGACCGTTCCTCCAGACTTGTACTGTGCATTGATGTCCAGTTTTCTTGCCACATTGATAGATCCCTTCTGTATATTTTCATCATCACTGTACTTTTTCAGAAACGTGACATTGCGTTTGTACTCAGCTCCAAACATTGCACTGTAACCTCCCCCCTTCTTTCTTCACAACCTTGTAAGTACTTGGTTGGGAGTTAGGTGACATCTTGTTGTTTTTGGTATTTTTCATCAGCACCTTGTCCCCAACTTCCATCTCTCTTCTTGTCGCTTGTCTTTTTGCATCTACATAATCTTGTCATGGACCGCTTGGAGGAGTAACTTGTGCCATAGGTTCTGATGCCGACTTATATCAATAACTGTGCATGCCTAAAGTCGCAAAGCATTGTTAGCCAACAAACTTCTGTAGCTTATGATACGTCATGGGATTACACTCTAATACACTACAGTCATTATTTTCGGCCTACGGGCTCTTCGGAATTTCATTGGAAACTCTGAAATTTCGAGTACCCCCGCCTATTGTACACTTAAATTTTTACCAACCCTCTCCTCCAAACTTACAAAAGTTGAATATCATATATCAATTTGAAAAATTGCATAAATACAGCAATAGTAAGGACCTTTCAAATCCTGGTGTACTTCTCTAGATTATCATCGGTTATCTCGTGATGATTGAAAAAGGTGAAACAAACAAAATGAAATTCAAAGTCAGAACTAAATATTGTTATAAAAGCTCACGATTGTTCGGGAACCTTCTTTTTTCATCATTTCCCATTTGACATCATTTTCGTCAAAGCAATATTGTCGTTATAAATAGTATTAGGGGTTAAATATCCGGGGGGAAATGTCTGGTGGTGATTGTCCAGAGGTTATTTGCCTGGGTGGTAAGTGTCCTAGAACCCACCAGACTGCACCATTGCACACATCAATTTCTCAAAAGTTTCCATTGAAGAGAGGGGACATCCCCTCTAGAACTCCCCTCAGCCTCTCTAGTGCCCTCCCCGGCTAATTATCACTAACTAATTACCACCGAGACATTTACCCCAAAGAATATTCCAAGCGGATATTTACCCCCTAATACTATTTATAACGACAATATTGCTTTGTCGAAAATGATGTCAAATGGGAAATGATGAAAAAAGAAGGTTCCCGAACAATCGCGAAGACTGCGTTTGCATCTTTTCTAGTACTGTCTCCTGCTGGGTGCCACATGATCTACCTTTTGCTATGCCTGGCAAGTGTTACCATACATTCTGATTTTTACCCTTTCAAATTTTTACCCTATGCCTATCAGGGAGGCAAACTCGGACGCCAGATACCGAAGACCCTCTCTCTAATCACCACGCGACGAGGAGTTGTCTGCGGCTGTCAGTTGAAATGTTAATCTTGAACTTGACACTGTATGTCTAACCATGTATTATACAATAGTGGATACTATAAGTGAATAATAATACCAGCAAAGCAAGACAAGAAACATAAAGTGTAAAAACAATTAAAACGCCTTTCTTAAATGGTAAATATCTGTATGATCAACACCTGCAGCAAGTGTCATCAGATTTAGTGCAGTCATTCATAATAATATATATCTCTAATTACAAACATTGTTTTCCTTTTTTGCTAATCTGGGCTGCCACGCAAATCATAAAAGGTCATTAAATAAGTCAATTGATAATTTATCAACAGGATGTCTCCATTCACTTTCACACAACTAGAAGATCAACATCTTTACCACATTTAATAAAATTCGATGCAGGACTTCTGGACATACCACACTAATTACGAAAGATCTTCATAAATTCAACTTAAAAATCAATTATCATGATACTGATAAATGCCCCTATACACAGATAAAAGCAACGTGAGCCACACATATATACCAAGTTTCAACAAATCTGATGAAGTACGCAATCAATTGACATGATACGACTAAATAACTTGAGATCAATATCCGTACGAAGTTTCACGAAATTTGGTACAGTATTTCTGGAAATAGCACACTAACCAGGAAAGCTATTTAATATGCAAATTAGCAATTAATTTACAAGATACCGCTAGATGTCTTTGTTCACTATTACAGCACTTTGATATCTACATATGTACCGAGTTTAATCAAACGTTCTGCAGTGTTTATAGATATACCGCACTTATTATTATAGTTCATTAAATGCAAATTAGCAATTACTTGACAACATTTTGGTAATTTTTTCTGCACTATTACAACGCTGTGTGCTTAAACTCTGTATCTAGTTTATTTAAATTTGCTGGAGTATCTTCAGACACTTTTCAGTCAGTCTTTACTGAAATATTACCGGATTTATGAAAATTCATAAATATGAAAATTAGCAATTAATTGACATTATACTGACAAATATCTTTTTGTGCTAAAACAGCTCTGTGTGACCAATACATGTTTATGTTTCGTCTAACTTTTAAGAAAGAGAGTTCTTTTTTAAAAATCACGAACTATGCAAATTATAGCTAATTGTACGTGCCAAAAATGGGTCTGCATATGTAGACCATAGTGTATTATTCTTGTACAAAGGTTGAAAGTAATAGGCTCAGGCATGTCTGAGATATCTGCGTGGACGGACAAACGGACAGACGGACGGACGGAGTTCAAACTATAAGTCTCCATGGCCTTCGTCCGGGGGACTAATTACTAAAATTCAAGAAAAGCTTGAATTTTGTTTTGTGAAGCCAATTTGTCTCTAAACAATACAAATTGTATTAGCAACCGACGCATGTTCTCTCTAAAACTCGACAGTAGAGGTCCACTGTGCACCCAGGTTTAAAATCCGAGCTGCGGCGATGAATACGCCGGAATGGCAAATCTTCGATTGTATTGTATTATTTGTAAAATCTTACATTTGAGTAAATTATATAAATGGAGCAATAGTTAGAGTCAATATTTTAATTAATTAATTCATTGTTTGTTTGCAACTTTGAGCTTTTATAGCCGGAGAAATGACCTCGCCAGCCGTGCAATTTCTCTGGCTACCGGGTTCTAATGAAAAGCCTGACATCATCACATTTGGAGAAATAAAAAGAGAAACCGTTATTATAAAATGGAAGAAAAACAACGGAAAAATATGTTTTATTTTCTAATTTACGTTGGACAGTCAAACTTTAATAATTCAATGAGAGACTGAAAAGTATTGGAACAGAGTTAGGCAGTTTTGAGGATGTTTATGTTAAAATAATCACACAACAATCTGTCTTCAAGCAAATGTTGTAACAATCTATCCATCCAGTTTACCGAGCACAGGCTTATTGTACTTAAAAAGCCCTGTATATTAATATACAGCTTCATTCATGTCTGTAAATCTCACTTTTGTTTCGTGCAGATATCAGCAACATAGCAGGAGAGGACAAGGATGGAAAAGTTCCGAGGACAACAGAGTTTGAATTCAGAGGACCTATTGGTAAGGCATCCACTTCTTAAAGGGACAACAGCTGTAACTTAAGATATTTTATAAATTTCGCTCAAGAAAGCGACTTGCACACTTTCTGCTTTTTTCCAAATTTGTTGTTAATACAAGTGCATTGTTTTGAAATGCAATGCACAGCATGCAGCTAATGTTCAGGTCAACAATTGAATTTTTTATATCCAGAAAATTCACTGTCTTACATTTCTTGAAATAGCGCTGATCGCACATGACGTAATTATCTTCTAATTAATATGCAAAAATATAGTTTGTCCGCATTTTCAGCAAGAACGACAAAAACAAAAGCTACTGGTGTTACAATTGATATTAAAAGTCACCGTAATTTATGGTTCAGACTATAATCCATAATAACAGCCACACTTGCTAAATGAAGGTTTTCCAAATTTTAAGCATTAGTGTCTGATGTTGCATGCGTGCCCTATATTTAGAACCAAACTTGAAATTGCGATCAGCGCTATTGCAGGTTCATACCTACCATCTGAATATTTGATGTACAGTTTCATCAAGGGGTGGAAATGTCAATTTGTTCAAATGAACATATCAATGTCAAAAATATGCAAATGACGTTAATAACGGAATTTTCTAATACTCTTAAAGCACTTGTCAGATTTGGTAGAAACATTGTACAATGTATGCAGGTTCTTGAAGGTGACTTTAGTTAGATTTGTTTAAATTATGGTGAAATTTTCATAGTATTATTGGGGTAATTTTTCCCATGTTTGGTCAAAAATATCCTCCTCTGAAACTGCTGGTCTCCCTGCTTGGAAACTTGGTGTATATGATCGTTGTAGATTTGTTCACATTATTTCCCGTTTTTGATCAAAAAATCATTTTCTCCCAAACTTCTTGTAGGATTACTTTGGAACTAAGTGTGCATGATCCTGGGGTGGGCCTCTATGACATTTGTTCAAATCGTGTTGAAAGTTTCTTATTTGAATTTTGGGGTAGTTTTTCCTATTTTCAGTCCTCACGGTATTTTTTTTCTAATTTTAGTCCGCACGGATATCGTCTCGGGGGACTTATGGGTTTGCTCACATCCGTTCATGCGCCTATGCTTCCGTCTGTCCGTCCGTTCATGCAGATATTTAAGATATGCCCCAGAGCGATTTCATTCAAACTTGTTACAAGGTCTACTCCCTGTGTCATACACATTCCTGTCGATTTGTTTGTGATCGAATCCAATATGGCCATGTGACGGCTAGCTGCAATAACTGTAGCCCATGGGCCATGCGCTGGCTTTTCTGACATGTTTCCTATGCATCGCTGGCATGTAGGTCTACAATTCTATCCCTTATATATTCAAATTATCAAGAAATCTACAATTTTGAAATTTCGGGGCAATTTTGGCCATTTCGTATTGTTTGTTAGCTTTGATAACTGGCAAACAGGTTTCTACAGATGAACTAAATGTTATATATTCAAATTTTGAAGAAACATGCAATTTTATGTTTTGGGGACAATGTTTGCATTTTTGGACAAAAACTTGTTTTTCAAAAAACTGCTTGTCTATAAGCTTTGATATTTGGTACACAGGTTAATAGGGGTTTTCTTACTTATGATGTATTAAAACAATGATGAAATCTTCAATTGTATTTTTGGGGCTAGGTTGCTTTTATTACAAAGCAGGGACTCTGTCGCAGATAATGACATTTTGATAAAAGGAGCTCTGCTTTTAGAGCGACTGCACTAACTTCGATGAAAATTTGTAAAGATTTTCATCACACAGAATTCTGATAGCATACAATGAGATATGACAGTATTGCACCAATTAATTGCTAATTTGCATATTTAATGAATTTTTGTAGTTAGGATGATATGTCTAGAAATACTGCAGCACATTTGATGAAACTTGGTACAGATCTTAAGCACAAAGTCTCATAATAGTGACAAAGACACTTAGCAGTGTCATTCAAATTAATTGCTAATTGCATATTTAATGAACTTTCCTTCAAATTGGGTGTAAAATAAATAAAGAGTCGAGAGGCTAGTTTAGGTTATATAGTAATTTATTTTATTTACTCCGATCAGTCAGAACATGAAGAAAAGGAAAGGAAGTGATGGAAAAAAACTGTGAAAAAACTCAATACGTCTTTGCCGCCTGTGCCTACCCAAATCACTCAAACCACTCAGAGAGAGCGAAAAAATAGCTCTCGTGACGACCAAAAACCGTTGATTGCCGGCGATGCTCTGTCAAGGGATCATGCAGTGGCATGCCTCTATCTTCACCAATAACGAACCTTTTCTTAATTAGTCCCCAACAAGTGGGGAATGTGTCATCAACGATAACTTGTTTGTCAAAAAGTCATTGTCTCTCAAAGTTCTTGCTGGACTGCTTTGAAACTTGATATTCTTGATGCATGGGTTGACTTCTGTCGGATTTGAAAATCGTGCATTTTTCATATTTGTATTTTGGGGCAATTTTTCCCATTTTTGGCCAAAGCTTCATTTTTTTGAAATCGCCCATCCAATTGCTTTGAAACTTGATATACATGTTTCAAGGGGTAAAACTTACTGAAGTATACTCACTCTGGCCTTCCACATCGACGAAAATATGAGCCAAGTGTCATTGACCCTATGTTGATGATATTACTTTCAAGCCAAGATAAGTTTGTGAGAATATACTTATTTAGGTGGGTTATTATACAATGAATATAAACTACCCTCTTGGACTGTAAAACCGTGCATACTGTGCAAATCTGCATCGAAATCTTCACATAACTGCACAGAGTAGTCCAATGTAATGCATAGGGGTCAACTGTATGTTCTGTGTCCTTCGCAATATTACAGTGGCGGGAAATCAAAATGATCGTTAAAATTTGAATTTACTCGTCAAATGAACAGTTTCCTAATGCAGTTCAAGCCCACATCCCTTCTGATGGTAGAATTCAGAGAAGACCAGGAGCGAATATGAAGATATTTTTAGGTCAAGAAAGTTTAAGAATTACAGTGAGTGGGACCTTTTTAAGCAATGCGTAAAGTCTTGAGACATTTGTGACAGTGAACATCTCGGTGTGATTAATACCCAATAACTTATTTTAGATGAATGTGTAACAGTGTGAACAAATAGTAGGTTGAAATTGATTGAGTAGCATTTAAAACTTTCAGATAGGTGACATTTTATTTGATATGTTATCCAGCCAGTTCCTGCAAGTGGTCTAATTTTGAACTTGTACAATTATATTTTGAAAATATCAATAGTTTAAGATTGGCAAATATTTTCTTTGATTCATGTTTTTAGGTTCTTTGTTGATGATAGTGTTTCTCCCACTTACCATCTATTATTTGTACTTTGCCTGTCAACCGGAAAGTTGCTCCGTGTTATACCTGCAAAATGTGACCTTTGACCTCAGCGACTACCTTGACAGAGATGCCATCCTGATATTTATAGGGTGGATGCTTTTCCAGACTCTTCTTTACTTAGCGCCCATTGGAACGGTAAGGACGGTTCAATCCATACTAGCTGTATATCTTGTAGCATTATTTTTATGATTCTACTTTCAAGCTAAAATAAGTTCGTGAGAATGTACTAATTTAGGTGTGTATACACATGTACACTTATTATAAACTAGCCTATGCACGAAATGTATATGCAATTTTGAACAAGATAAAGATTACACTGCTATAAACTGTTTGTCAAAACATTAAACTTTATCCCCATTCGGAAGGCAAAAAACTGTGAATACTGCATAGCTGCACTGAAATCTTCACAGAAACTGCACAGAGTAGTCCTATGAAATGCTTAGGGATGAATGTTTCAACTGTGACATTTTATGTTGTGTTTCCTTTGTAATATTACCAGTTTTCAAAGGCGGGAAATTAAAATAACCGTTGAAATTTAAGTTTACTCGTCAAATGAAAGGTTTCCTGATGCAGTAAATGCCAATATCCCTTCAGAGGTAAGAATTCAGAGAAACCAGTAGAAAATAGGAAGATATTTTTAAGTCAACAAAATTCACGAGTTACAGCTAGTCGGGCTTTAGGTTCACCCTTGGAAGTGTTTATAAGTGTACCTCAGTGGCAAATCCATGTTTCCTGAAGTAAACAGTATGATGCGATTATTATTATGTAATCATATGTATTTCACCTGCCTCATGAAATTAAAGATTAGGCAGTGCAGTATTGTAACCCGTTTTAAACCAAATTACTGAAATTACCGCAAAGAGCAGCTTATGTCCCATTTTCACGTTACCACCGTGACACTTCTTCAATTTCATAAAAATAATGAAAGTTCAACTCTGAAAATTGTGTTGTTTTTCCTCCAAGGAAACTGAAGGTGTGGTGCTTAGGAATGGAACAAGGTTGATTTGTAAGATAAATGGTAAGCCATGTTAAAATTGCTTCAGATTCATCCATTATTTATATGTATGATGTCCATAATACCAAAATTGGCTGTATGCATTATAAGCTGATTCTTTTGCGATTTCATCTGTCACTATCAGGTCAGTAACATGTTCAATCTGCTGCATTTTAGCATTGCTTAGGGAGCCTTCAGTAATTACAGGGGGGTGGGCCGGGGGAATTGGGGGAGGGTCACTTTTTAGAAAACAGTTCAAGGGGGAGGGTCACTTTTTATAAACCTATCTGGGGGGAGGGTCACTTTTGACAGAAGCTGATATTATGGCCAAAACTTTGATTGTCCGTGTGATATTTCCTGAATAGGAAATCACCAACAAATACGCACACACTTATAGACCGCCATGCATAGTGAATTGACATTTGGTGAGATTCCAAAATCAAATTTCTTACACAACCATAGACTTGTAACCACTCTAGTCTAATCAAGAACAATAATCTTAATAATCAAGCATACATAAATGCACAGATTTATCTAATTTTGTACTGAAAAAAAATTATTCATAGTTTCATCATAGACCCCAATGCATAGTGAATCGACATTTTGGTGAAATTCCAAAATCAAATTTCTTGCACAACCATGGACTTGTAACCACTCTAGTCTTATCAAGAACAATAATGTGAATAATCAAGCATACATAATGCACAGATTTATCTAATTTTGTACTGAAAAAAAATTATTCATAGTTTCATCATAGACCCCAATGCATAGTGAATCGACATTTTGGTGAAATTCCAAAATCAAATTTCTTGCACAACCATGGACTTGTAACCATTCTAGTCTTATCAAGAACAATAATGTGAATAATCAAGCATACATAAATGCACAGATTTATCTAATTTTGTACTGAAAAAAAATTATTCATAGTTTCATCATAGACCCCAATGCATAGTGTATGGACATTTTGGTGAAATTCCAAAATCAAATTTCTTGCACAACCATAGACTTGTAACCACTGTAGTCTTATCAAGAACAATAATCTAAATAATCAAGCGTGCATAAATGCACAGATTTATCAAATTTTGTACTGAAAAAAAATTATTCATAGTTTCATCATAGACCCCAATGCATAGTGTATTGAATGACATTTGGTGAAATTCCAAAATCAAATTTCTTGCACAACCATAGACTTGTAACCACTCTAGTCTAATCAAGAAAATTAATATCAATAATCAAGAGTACACAAATGCAAAGATTTACCTATTTTTGTATTGGAAAAAACTAATCATAATTTTATCATAAACACCATGGATAGTAAACCAACTTTTTAGATGAAATTCAGAAATCAATTTCTTGTACACAAATGTTCATTTTACTTCCCTATTCAAGCAAAGTACATTTAAATACATTATCAAACATATATAAAATACAGATATAGCATGTTTTGTGGGGGTAAATTGTCAATAATTTGCCTGATAGACTCCCATGTATTATGATTTGATATTTTTGGATGAAGCACTAAATCAGCTACATCTTGCCTTCTTATAGTTGCACAAAATATGGTGACCCTCCCTAAACTGTATGAAATACCATATCTCTTCAAAAATTCTTGCGTGATAAATTGCGACTGTCCCTCCAAAAACACCAGCCCTCCCCTCTGTAATTTGTCCCTAACATAACAATTGAACCATTTGTTATGTAAATTAGCTGATACTGTCTTAGTTATTCCCGGGGAGAATACCGCAGTGGTTTGGGGGGGAGGGTCAAGTTTTAGAATGTCGGACAAGGGGGAGGGTCACATTTTAGACAGGAGGATTGGGGGAGGGTCACATTTTAAATTTACGGTACAGGTGTTCGCGAAATTCCCCCGGCCCACCCCCCCTGTAATTACTGAAGGCTCCCTTAGGGGCCTTTGGGCACAAATCCTGGAAACATCCTCACGTTCTGGAAACCTGGAGTTTTATTGACTAAACCTGCTATAATAATAATGCTAAAATAGGTTTTGGCCCAATATCTCCTTGTACTGACTTGGTAGATGAGGAAGTGACATACGAGGCAGATCAAAATTTTTAAGGAATATTTATGATCAGCCATGTTAGACTTCTGAGAAAGATTCCATGTATTCTGAAGATTACATTCTGAAGATTGAATTCATTTATTTCTTTCCAGTCACGGCAATTCTCTTGTTGCATAGGTAGTGTTCGAGAGCTAGCGTAATAGTGTAAATGAGGAGAAAAAGAAGAAAAGAATGGATTGCTACCGTATTGACACTTTTCCTTCTAGGATTATCTTACGATGTGCCTAATCTACTTAAGCCTACCCGAACTTGTCTTACGCCATCAGGTTCTCAACTATGTCCTTCCTGTTATCCAATTTACAGCATTTTATGTGGTGACAATTAGCTTTGCAGTGTTTGGCCTCGTGTGTACTACGAATATCCCCTTCATGTACTGTACGATAAGTACCTACAGCTTGCAACAACTGCTGTCATATTTTCCTTCTTGTTGAGTCTGTATCTCTACATCAAGGCCGTAATGGGACCACCGTCAGCCATAGCCCCTAGGGGAAACTCAGGTATTTATCGTACAAATTCTTCAACATAACTACTTGCTTATGACTTTGTTCCCACTTGTAATTGGGAATTTACCAGTAGATTGAAGTAACTACAGTGTAAATTGAAGTCATTGTGATCCACAGGAAAAAAGGAAAGAGGTACCAAAGACCAGTCTGTGACTTATTCCCATATTGTACTGTATTGTAAACAAGTAGACATTAGTATGAATGGCAGAAGGTTATGTCCTTTTACCAAGTTCAACAGAATGGCTCTTGAAATGTCAGAATTCAACTAATGTACAAGAAACTGGTCCACGCATATCTGATTAAGGCTCTTGACATAAAAATTGGAACGCCAGATACATTTATGAACCAAAAAATGTCCCACGTTAATTACAGAAGAGACCTACCACGATTAACTATTAATACAAATGAATGCCTTTCTTGCGTGGCGTCCTTATATGATTAAATGTCAGCAAATGTCATCTGATTTATTGCATTCATTCATAATATAAATTGATAGTTACGAATTCTTTCTCTGTGTAGAGGTCCAACTTTACTACAGAAAAGAATTAATGGAATAGGACCATAAGGCCATAAGTTCCCAAATTTGTCAAGAAAATCCCTAGCAAGGGTAATATTTTTTGAATATTCAGTGAGTAGTTATTTTCAACTTGGGTGGCACACCCCCTGTGGAAATATTTGAGTAACCCCCCCCCCCCACCCCTGATTAGAGTGCACAATGTTTGTTTGCTATGTTTATTCTCAGAAGTTTGCAGTATCATCAATGTTACAAGTGTTAATAATATCGCATGTCATTTCCACAGGGTATTTTGTCTACGATTTCTTCATGGGTCACGAACTCAATCCAAGAATTGGAAAGTTCGATCTTAAGTATTTCTGTAAACTTCGACCTGGTCTGATTGGATGGGTGAGTTGTGCTTTATTGTATTTTGCTACAGAGAATATTAAATCATTGAGCCTCAGGAAACTCATTTTCATCCAAGTAACGTGTGTTAACAATAAATATTTATGATAACTTATTTTTAGACATTCAACAAACAAAATAAAGCTGCAATAAAAAATATTCTTCTGTGCAATACACTGTTCCCCTGTCCTAGTTATGCAATATTAACTAATGCAATGTCCAAATACACAGTAAATGCAGGGTCATTCACTTACTGAAAAGATTTGAATTTTAAAGCCTCACGAAAAGTCTCTGAAAAGTCCTCAAAATGAAATTGAGTCCTAGAAAGTTGTGAACAATTGATGAGCCATCCACAGTTTTTAAAAATCATGAATTTGGCAGTCTAGATCTATCATAGAAATTATATGTGAAATGATGTATGGAGATGATATCTCACAAAATTCGGGCAGGGAAAACGGTAATTTTAACCTGAAACAAACAAGTACTTAGGAATTGCTTAAACAGCTCTTCGAAACCCATTGAATTTTACATGGCATTGATTCAGTATATGCACTCTGTAAATTTGAACTTTGAAGTTTATTTTACAAGACTCAATGGATGTAAAAATATTGTTTATCTTAATCCTTCAGGATTGAACTTGCTATAACAATTACAAGACTTTCTATATGTGTATTGTATGTTTTTGTTTTAAAGGCTTTACTAAATTTGGAATGGTTTTAAAAATGTATGAAAGAGGGAGCAGCCTACGGCAGCCATTTTGTTGGTGGTGCTTTTTTCAGGCGATGTACGTGGTGGATGCACTGTGCCATGAGGTAAGCACCCGTAGGAAACGTGCAGATCTTCATTTGTCTGCAGCAGATCGGTTTCAGAGCTGTGACAGCTCAAACCAGCTTTAATGCAGATCTGCAGAGAGCGTTTGGAGCTGTCATTTGTCTGCTGCAGATTCGAGTGTCTCTGGAAGACGAAATGCAGACTTGTGCAGCTCTTGGCCGATCGGTCAACAGCCGTTATGCAGCTCAAAATCGTTCGAAGTAAAACTTTGTTGACACTACAATTGTCACAGCTCTATGGCAGCTCGAAACAGTTCACTGGCAGCAAAACATGAGCCAGTCAATAAGGCATATATATAGGCACCGCCGTAGTTGAGTTTTCGTTTCTAGTAGAGTGAAGTTATAGACGGTCAGGTATTTAATGAGTTCAGTCCATTTTCAAATTAAAATTTGCGTGCGTCCGTTTTGCGATCTCGGCTCAGAAAATTGATCGAGTACGCGTGTACGTGTACATGTAGTCTATCAGCGTAATCCTATGGGCATATGCACACATATAAAAACGCCGGGAAAGCCCTGTGCATCAATGAGAAGTTGCCAGAATCATTGTTCATTCGATGTTAAGCTGTGCTCCGTTTTACCTTCGATATTTGTAGGTCCGAGCACCGCTACTTTTGCTACTCCCCACAGGTCCGAACATCAAATCATAGACCCTTGAGAAAAACGTGTATGTAGCATGTTGTTGTTGGTTAGGCTGCATCACGCATTATGACGTCATTTATCATGTGAAAAGTTGTCCGCGATTGGTCAGATTTGCTAAATGACCCAGGTCACGCAGGTCAAAGTGTTAGCGGCAAGACACATCGACCGTTAATCTACACGTATTGAATTAGCTTCAGGGTTACTCTGTCATGTTTCTTTGCTAAACTGTGGATGAATTTTCGCCAAAAACAGGTATCCAGACGTTGATAAATGGTAGCAAATTGAACGAGTATCCTTGCCGACATATACAACTTACTATAGGTCTCGCCGTCAGGAGAAATGACGTCAAACCATGGATATATTGCCTGCAATTGCAAACGGCATTGCAAACCGCATACCGATATCCCAATGATACTATAGGTAAGTTACTTTGACATATCTCCTTCATATGCGGTTTTTATTTATACAGACTTTACTGAAGACTATACATTCGGTATATCGAGGATATCTAGTTGCTTCAAAGTTCAAGCCAGGCATCAGTAAAACTGCCGATTTGCGATTGTACGGTTCAAGAAGACAGGGTGCTGAAATAATATGTACACATGCAGTCAATCCAACACAATTGTCATCAATAAAATTGCCGATTTTCGATCACCATGTAATCAGTGTTTCATCTAGGCTTTTGATCTGCTTCATGAAAATGCTGTTGAAACAATATACCACGCGTAAATTTTCCGTACGCTGATTTTGCATATGAAAGCCTGCCAGTTGAGAGTTACGTGTACGTTCACAAAGTTCATTGCCCTAGCCCGATACGGTTTCTGTGTCACATTATCTCTGTACGATTGAGAAAAGGAGACAAACTGAAGTTTTTATGCATTGTATGGATGTCCATAACACTCTGAAAATAATTCTGATAGCAAAATCGACACGAACAATCGACTTTATTGTCACAGAAACGTGTTCAGTGCAGACGGCATGCAATGAAAGTCACAAGCAAACTGTGGTGTCAATGGCCCACACAATGGGTCCTGTTTTTGAATTCAGTGAACAGACAAACTTATTTTTCGGGGCAAATAAACCCGTACAAGTTACAAGTTAAGTTCCCCAAAATTTTAAAATCCCCTCGAAAATTCCAGTGGAAGGGGACAAATCCCCCACCCTGGTGTAGTATCCTAGATGAAACACTGTGTAATATGGTTCAGTCTTTGCCAGCCTGCAGCCTTGCTTCTCTAAAATCTTTTTCATCAACAGGCCTTAACTGGCTTATTGATAAGTTCGCTAATGCATGGAGGTAGTACTACCTCCATGGCTAATGTAAATTCTCATTAGATTTTAAAAGCTACGTGAACCTTTTGTTTGCACTTTAGCACTGTAAATCATATATTTTCACATTTCAGTAACTTGTGTTTCTCATTCTTCTATCATTTCAGAGTTCATCTGTGACTGGTATTAAGGCTTCACGTTGAAGGAAAACTTCACAGTTTTACACTATAAAAGTATCAAAAACGCGAGCGATTAAATTTAGAGCGTAGCCCTACATGTAGCATTGTGTCTTTTCAGCATGGAAATCCCTTGGTTTGAGTGAGTAAACAGAATTTGTAAACATGTTTGCTGCGAAGTGATTTTACATAAAGTAACACTTTTATTTCCCATGGTCCATCTGGGTGAATTGTATCTATTTAAATTACACCCTCGCGATTCTTCTTTCTCCTTAAATGCCAAAACAAATGTGTATTGCTTGATATATAGTTTGATGTCCTTTCCATATAGAGGATCTCAATTTCATTACTACTACCGGTATTTGTTCAAAGCTTCCTATATTTATTCTATACATCAGAATAACTTTTGTTGGAATTGATAAGTACTGGGAATATTTGAATAAACTACAAGAACTTTGATCTATTTTACAATGCTGAGATTAACTCTTCACAATTTCTCAGAAGTTTGATTCATCAAACAATGCTGAGGTAAACATCTCACAATATCTCCAACATCAGTTGTTCATGACAGTAAACTGGACTAGTTTGTACTAGTTTTGATATAACATTATGCTAGCTTCATAAAGGTTTTAGACTTTTTCCTTTGTTGTATTCAATGCAATTTTTCCCGTAACCTTTAGTAATAAATGAGTGTTTCTTCATCCTACATCAGGTGTTATCTTTTTTACTCACGTGTGAGCTAGTTCACTGGTATGGTAACTTTGATGAGGTGTGTCACATTTATCTAACAGGGTGACGAGGATCTCCAGCTGCTTGTGTTGTATTGTTGTGAGCCATTGAAGTGAGCATGACATGAGGTAGAAATAAATATATTTTTGTGTGTACAAATAAAATATGACCCATTACATGCAGTATGATAATGGTGAATGAGCAATGTCCATTTTGAGCTGTTATATGTCTTCAAGTGGTCTAATATGAGCTGCTGTATGTCTGCAGGTCAAAAGTCATGGGCTGAAAGTTGTCTGCAATGAGCTGTGGCATGTCTGCAGGTCAAAAGTCATGGGCTGAAAGTTGTCTGCTATGAGCTGCTGTATGTCTGCAGGTCAAAAGTCACGGGCTGCATTTGAGCTGTCATGTGTATGTCATTGATCTGCATACCATGCCCCATGAGCTGCAATTTGCAGCTCAAAGCTAATTATATATGCACAAAATCAGACCATTTGCAGATATCTGCAAGTGATCTGCTACAGCCG
Source organism: Ptychodera flava (assembly GCF_041260155.1). Lineage (NCBI taxonomy): Eukaryota > Metazoa > Hemichordata > Enteropneusta > Ptychoderidae > Ptychodera > Ptychodera flava. Next base: position 8,970,141 of record NC_091928.1, read on the forward strand.
AGCTGCGAGATCTGCAACAGCCATCTGGCAGGTCTGCAGGTTTGGTAAGGGCAGGTTATATATATCAGGAGTGCTGCTTGGAAAATATCTGGAAAAGAACGATAGCTGGAGAAAGATGAGCGTTAAGGTAGTACACACCTCAAAAGTAAAAGACTTTAAACTTTGACCAAACTTTCCGCAATGAAACTTTCAACCATTCTTTTATTAAGTCAAGAAGGAAAATCAGAGGCGACCGTGCAATTATTTTGGTGCTGGCGAAACAAATTACCCATTTACCGATAATTGAAATTGAAAATGGTCGCCATCCCTGTGTGAATGCAATAGGGAAAATATAATTTTCAAGTTTTTAAAACTAAGGGAGTAAAATTTTCTTGTTCCAAGAGTCTCCTAAATTGTCAGACCAGAAAAGTGCTTGGAAAATTTGAGAATCGGAATGTTTATACCAGAGGCATATTCTAATTTCAGTCATTAACATCTTATTTTACGGAAGCAGATGACTTCAGTCCAGAATACGCATGCTCAGCTGCATCTCAAACATATCTTGCAGCATTTGTAGATCTTGTGCATTGGCGTATATCCCTTGCGTATTAACCAATTACATGATTTGTCACAGATCTGTGAAATTGAAATCTACATTTATGAGATAGATCATGTGATTAGCTGAGATAATCACATAACTTATCAGAGAACATCACGTCCAGAAACATTGTTTGATTTCACATATTTATTGGATAGCACTCTTAAAAAACCTTAACCCATATTCTTCAAGTATAGCAAGATAAATCTTGAGCAGTTTGTGATGAGGAAATCTTAATATGTGTGCATGTGTGTGGACTGTTTGTTGGCTTGTTCAACAAAATTGGCAATTTGTCTTTTTGTTTCATACCAGAAATCAATCCTAATAATGACGGATATAGGTCAGATGGTTTCGGTTTCATGTTAGTCTTTGGTGATCTTGCCTGGGTTCCATTTACATATAGTCTGCAGGCACGGTACTTAGTGGACCATCCAGTACACTTGTCCAACTGGCCATTGCAGCCATTATTGGCCTCAAACGTAAGTACTCTGATACTGATCCCTCCAACAGCGTTCATTTTAGCTCGCATTTGGTATATGTATATATACTGCAGAGATGTTATTTATGAGGTGAATCAGTCTCATATGTATGTATGTATGTATGTATGTATGTATGTATGTATGTATGTATGTATGTATGTATGTATGTATGTATGTATGTATGTATATGTATGTATGTATGTATGTATGTATGTATGTATGTATGGTATGTATGTATGTATGTATGTATGTATGTATGTATGTATGTATGTATGTATGTATGTATGTATGTATGTTAGTATGTATGTATGTATGTATGTATGTATGTATGTATGTTTGTATGTATCATGTATGTATGCATGCATGTATGCATGCATGTATGCATGTATGCATGCATGCATGCATGCATGCATGCAGTACGGCACGCCGATTGTTTCACAAATAATTTAAGTATTTGTGAGGTTCCAGAAAATAATCACTGGGGTTAAAAACCACGAAAGGGAGAGGTCAGCAAAGATATAAAATCGCTAGGGTTAAATAAAGACGGAGGGGGTTCTGTTTGTAGATATAGAAAAAACGTCGCCAGGTTTAATAAAAAGGGAGTGCTAGATATAGAAAACAATCTCGGGTATGAAAACACGTGGTTTGGTGGTGGGGTAACATCATGAAAAAAATCATTGGCGTGAAAAAAAGAGAGGGGGAGTATTGCATAGGTAGATTTTGTATTTTGGGGCCATTTTTTGTCATTTTGGTCTCAAGATTTTTTATTATGTTAAAATTATGATGAAATCTTCAAATACTTATTTTTCTGCTATTTTTTGCCATTTTGGTCAAGCCGACCTGAAGCTGTCACAAAATGTTATTCTCTAGAGTCATAATACAAAGGAGCTCTACCGGCTGCTAGATTGCTTGTTTTCAAATTTTTGAAGAATATCTTTAATTTTGTATTGTCTCATGTTTGACGGAAAAAATTACAGAAATAGTTTGCTGTATTGATTTGAAATTTCGTTTGTAAATGCCTACAAATGTTCTCATACATATACTGCCATGATAGAATGAGATGGACAATTGCATTTTTTTTCTTTGTTGTTCTTGGTAAAAAAATCTTTTCACGAACCACTTTCAATGCTGGTTTGAAATTTAACATGAATGTTCCATTGAGTAGCAGTACCATAATTTGTTCAGATTGTGTTGATATGCAAAAGTAATATTTTTGCCGATTTTATACCTACGGGCATTTAGAATATATAATTGTGATTAATGATATGTCTTATATTAATTAAACTCCTGTAACATTAAAACTCCAGATTAGCAATCTCTTAGGGTTGTGATCAATACAAATCACAATTGACTGATTTGAAGAAGTAACATAACTTCGAAATGCTGTAAAGCTAATATTAAAGATAAACGCTTTTTTCAATTCTAGAGTAGTTTCTCTGGATTTATAAAATTTACGTGAAAAGTAGCAAACAGGATGATTTATCCCATGGGTACCACTGCATGAAAATCCAATAATACTTACTGTAAATGCATGGATTATTGCCTGTATTTTAGCTGAAGAGTGCATATACAGATGAATACAGTCAAGAATCCATTGCTTGTATTCAGCAAGCCTGTATTCATGTGGATTCATGTGAATTCACATGTATTATTCTATAATACAGGCAACTCATTAGTGTGAATTTATCTGTATTATTGCATTTTCATGCAGTGTATCCTCTTATAAGAAAACACCACCAGTAGCCACATCACTAGCATCTACAGCTAATTTGAATGGCAAACTGAAATCTGGTGCAGACAAGACTGGAGCACTTTGAAATATGTCTTTAAGTGTATCAAACTTCTTCCTGGATATATTTTGCTTTTGTTGGATTCAGTCTGTATGGATGACGTTTCACAGGCTTACTGTTCCCAACATCAATGTCATGATAGATTATGTTTGTTTTCGTTGGAACATCTTGGAACAGGTGTTTATATTCGAGGATCAGTTCTTTCACTTTCTTGTTGCTGTTGTGACTTCTTGAGGTGTGCCAACATTGTAGACTCAAGATTTGCCAGGATTTCTGAATTCTGGAGTTTGACCGAGCCCAGCTTTGAATTTAGAGTATTTTCACTCAAGTCATTTTCACTATCTCGATTTACGACTGACACTGCACTGACAGGTTGTGTTACAGCAGGATTATTCCTATCTAAATATGGCTTACGCATATTTATTTGGCATAACTGTTTTTGTTTTCGCCTGTCAGGTGTTATTATGATGTAATTAAAAACACTTAATTTCTTATCAATTAGATATGGCCCAAATTAGGGAGTGTTGAGCGTTTTGCCAGGAACCAGAAATAGAACAAGAACTTTTTGACCTGTTCAAACTTCCCTTTTGAGGTGTTTTTATCGTATTTGGTTTTCATGGACTGCTGAGATGACTCAAGGTTTTCTCTGGGTAATTCACATGCTTTAGAGAGTTTTGTACGAAAATCTGACACATATTGCAAAATATTCAGACAATCATCATCGTCTGATAGGAATTTCTCTTTAAAAGCTTGAGTGGGTCACTCACTGTATGTCCAAATACAAGCCCAAATGGGTTAAAACTCTTGAATTGACTCTCTAACAGCAAAGAGCAGAAAATGAATTCCTTCATCCCACTGCTTCTCTGTGTCAGAAACAGTAGGTCCTAATCATATTTTACAAAGTTTGATGAAATCGCTCGAGAGCACCCGGACTTTCTGGTGATAGGCGGATGATCTATACTGTTTAATGCCTAGCTGATAATGACTTATTGGAAAATTCCAGACATAAAGTTGGAGTCTTGATCGGACTGGACACATATAGAAGGGGCCAAATGATGAGAGACATTTGACTAAAGCTTTCACTAAGTCTTTGTCTTTATGTTTCTCAGTGGTATGGCTTCTGGGAATCGAGTAGATGTACACATTATTGTCAACATGTACTCATTTCCTGATCTCGTTTTTGGTAGGGGCCCAACAAAGTCTATAAGCATCCTACTAAATGGTTCTTGAAATGCAGGAATTGGCTGTAAAGGGGCCTTTGGAATGGTCTAATTTGGGTTTCCTACCATTTGAGTTGTATGACAAGTTTTACAGAAATGTGCTACATCCTGCCTGAGATTAGACCTATAAAAATGACTGAGAATATTATGATAAGTCTTCCTGACTTCTAATTGACCAGCCCAGAGGGGTTCATAGACCAGGCATAATATTTCAGCATGATACGACTTTGGAACCACAATTTGATGTTTTATAACCAGATCGTCATCAACCAAAACATCTGGAGGTCTCCATGAGTATACCAGATTTTGTATAATAAGAAACAGGACTATCTGAAGTTTTACCTTCATTAAATACCCTGTCAAAACAAACACAAACTATCTGGGTCTTTGTGTTGTTCTGCAATATGATTTGGTCTAGAAAATGCCTGACCTTTGTCAGCAAACGTTTTACTAGAAGTTTCACATCCACATGGGATAACGGAATGATCTGTATCAAACACCTGACACTGCATAAAAACCCGATAATCAGATAAATTCACATTAATGAGTTGCCTATAGTATAGTATAATACACGTGAATGCACATGAATCCACATGAATACAGGCTTGCTGAATACAAAAAAATGGATTCTTGACTGTATTCATCTGTATATGCACTCTTCAGCTAAAATACACGAACTAATCCATGTTAATACAGTAAGAATTATAGGGTTTTTATGCAGTGTGACTAAGAAAGGTGTCATTTAAGTCAAAATCTGTGACATTATTTTTGAGAGTATTTTGATTCTCAGAAGTTTTCTTTGACATGGCTCGAGTAACAGCACATGAAGGAATCATGGGATTTCCTGCTCAATTGGCTCTGGATCCTGATCTAAACTAGGCTTATCAGTCACAAGTGGATTAGTAATGATCTTGTCCCAAGCAAGGTCGTTTCCAAGGAGAAGGTGAATCCCTTCAAAAGGCAAAAAAGCCTAATACCTAAAAACACAGGTCCAGAAACAAAGTCCGAAAACAAAAGACATTATGGAGAGGAACAGGAATGTGTCATTACAATCTATCCCCTAATAAGAACTTTAGAACCTGAAAATGACTTTCAGAAAACGGCAGGGTATCTGCCAACAAAAGAGACTGGGAAGCCCAGTATCTCTTAAAATTTTGAAAGGGGTAAGGGAAGACAAATCACTAGAAAATGATATAAACCATCGTGAATAAATGGTTCGAAAATACCCATAATGCTATCTTGAGATGAATTGACCTTGGCCCCATTAATTGGGCATAAGAGGTGTTTAACGTCAGAAAATGTGTTGCACATATTATTAGACTCTAATTGAGATGACGAATAAATAAAGCCCGTGGGCTTAGATCCACTTTGACCACTCTGACCTTCACGTCTTCTTTTCAATTTAAAACAATCTGACATATATTGCCATATTTTTTACAATAATTACAATAAAGTGTACCACATTGTTCGCCGGAAGGGGATTGCGACTTAGGATCAGATGATGCAGTAGTGTTACTTGAATTCTGTGAACTGTTGTCATTTGATTTTCTACTCTCCTTTCAAATATTTTTGGATAAAAAGGAATTAAATTTCCCTGTATTTTTTCGATATGAAAGGACTGGTATGGTTTGCTGACAAATAAGGTCAATGAATAATCATCGGCCAAAAGTGCAGCAGCCTCCGATGTATCGGTCTTTTGTTCATTGATAAATGTCTTAATGTCGCTCCGGATGCACCTTTTAAATTCCTCAATCAGAATAAGTTGTCGTAATTTTTCGTGACATTGACAAACCTTTTCAGAAAAACACCAACGGTCAAACAGTTGTTTCTTTGTTCGAGCAAATTCAAGTATGATCTTTCGCTTTCTCGTAATCCCTAAATTTCTGACGGTAAGCTTCAGGCACCAACTCATGACCCTTGAGGATTAATTCCTTCACACAATCATAATCTGAAGCCTGCTCCACTGACAACTGAATGTAACTTTCTCTGGCTTTACCCACCAAAGCACTCTGCAAAAGCATAGACCATGACTTCTTAGGCAAACTCAGACTCTGAGTATTTTCTCAAAATGAAGGAAATATTTGTCAACATCCTTTTTTTGTAAAGGGGGACTAACCTGAAATGCTTAGTGATGTCAAAATTATCTGAAGCGAAGAATTTTCCTGACTGTCCAAGCTCTAAACGTTTCATTTCTACCTGTAGTCGATGTTCTTCTAATTCTCTTTTCCTTTCTTTCCTCTCTCCTTTCTCTCTTTGTCTTTCTTCCATTTGCAATTCTTTTTCTCTCTGTCTTTCTTCCATTTCTAATCTTTCCTGCCTATCTTTCTCTCTCTGTCTTTCTTCCATTTCCAATTTCTTACGTGCCAAATCTACCTAGTATTTCTAATCCTAATTTTCTGAGTTCAAAGGAAGATTCAGGCTCAAATCTTTCAAGGGGACTCCTCAAATTGGCCTGAATTAACTAAATGTTTTGCAATCTAGTACTGTATTTCCCTCTTGCGCATAGATCTTTTAACTTCTACTTTAAGGAAATTGGCCAGTGAAACTAGGTCGTCTTTTCTGGGCAAATCAAATGTGTCCTGATCAACGTCCTCTATAAATTTGTCTTGTTTGAATTCGGCCATGATTAAATTTTGCTGAGTTCACAATATTTTGTGGAGAGTCCATTCACATCAACTTAACGGACCAATGGCCATATTAGAAGTTTTATCAATGTCTCGTTTTCCTCGCCGTATTACACCCGCAAAACCTTTGGTAAAATACTGGCGCATCTACTTTGACTGAACTGATTTAATCTTTCAAGTAGTAAAACATCAATCGATAACAATAAAAGATCTTTTCTACAGAAATCATGGAACCCGAGGTTCAATGTCACATAGAAAATACAATCAAAACCCGCAGATGACTTAAATTGCGTTATCACAATAAAAGCAAAAGTCAGTACCAAGAACCTTGCATCATCAAATATACGATGAGTCATTCCACTATGTCTTGAAAGAGTCATATCCTATGGAATCACTCTCCCCATATCGGCATAGGGACGATTTACTACGCTTACTTCATTTTTTTTCAATAACCAAAGGATCGAACATCGAAACCAAAGCAAGTTCAGCAAAAGATCGACATGCCAAGGACATGAAATATAGAACACAAACATAAGCATAAAATTACATCATTGGGACTCAACATCGAAACATTCTCGTTGGCAAAGGCATGGTGCTTGAAAAACGAGTGACTCAAGTCATCCTCAGAAGTACCTTCGATGAAACAACCACCACTTTCCTGTCATAGCAGTAGAAGGGAGAGTCTCCTTAATGCTAAAATAGAAATCTGAAAAGATAAGTACGCAGAGGACGCTGGGCAACGCAAGATGCGCAGGACCCAAGGGACAGGGCTAAATCAAATTGCAAATCTGCAAAGGTGCACAACGCAATCTTCAATACACACTGTCACTTACCTGGCATCAATCGCTGCTGGTACTCACGACAAACTTAACTGTAATATCATCAATGGCATCAGTATACACAGATGAGTCATATTTAAAGTCTAGCTATGTTAACCCACTGTACACACACATGCACCAACATTCATTTATACTTACATGGATATTCATTTGATTGATGCAGAGGGCGAGTGTTGCCAATCGATGATTTCCCGACTCAGCATCTGAGCAATCACCATGGGTAACAGCCAGGTCACTACAAGTGCTGGCGGTTGCTTCTCCCCATAGTCTCTTTTCCGGTTTGTATGCTAGTTCCTTGTCTATTCGACGCTTCTGTGACATTCACAACTACATCACTTGACAGAATGTCTGTTGTGCCACATCGGCTTTCTCGGCAATCCCATCAGATTTCTCGTTAGATATTACTCAAATACTATCTTCATGCATTCCCATCGTAGTGTTATCTGAGCCTCCTACATGGTCAGAAGAATCACTCACTACAAGATTAATTGGTTCCGGAGAATCTTGCTCAATAACGACACAATAGTCTGGGTCACGCATTTCTGTCCATAGGTTCCACCGTGGCTTCACTTCTACCTTCTAAGCATACAGGTCTAACACTCACAGGCTTTAAGGGTGGCGATTCAGGGTCCAGCATATAGTCCACACAAATGAACCCCCTTCAATAGTCTGTGTGATAACCTTATCCTTGAGGCGCTAGCTAATCTCGTCTTCAGTATAACCCGATAATGGTCGATCACAGCATGGTTTCAACAGATTCCTGTGAAAAACTCCATTTGTAGAAACAAATATCCCATGTACCTTATCATCTCGCGAAACCTGACATTTGGTAGGCTTAATCATCAGGTCGCATTCTCTTAGCCGTTTGAGAACTTTGTCAACTCGGTCCAGATGTTCCTCAAATGTTTCTGAAAAAATTATCATATCATCCATGTACAACATGCAAATCCTCATGTTATAATCCCCAAACACTTTGAAACAACAAGCTGACATGTAGAACCAGTGTCCATGAGTACAAAGGCATGACAACAAATTCGTAGAAACCAAACGGGATTACAAATGCAGTCTTCGGGATGTCCTTTTGGTTATCACTATTTGCCAAAATCCACTTTTCAAGTCAATCGATGTGAACCATTTCGCACCTCGCAACACATCCAGTCCTTTCTCGATACGAGGCACAGTGTACGCATCTGAAGTCGTCTGTGTATTTAAGTGTCTATACGATCGATTTTTGGAAAGAGATCAGGACCAGATTGTTCAATCCTAGGAAAAAATGCTGAGAACCCTGATTTCTCTCGATAAATCTCCTTAACTTCGCTTAAAAGCTGTCTAAAATCAGCCGTTATGTTTTCAGTTGTCAAGTCTTGCAAATTCAGTCATTTCCACCAACTTCCAAAATGACCTCCTTGAAGGGATCATTCCTGGAGTCTATCGACGTGATGAAGTGACGCAGCCGATTTGTGGTGGCTCCTCGTAGGCACTTGGCAATAGTGTCACTTGAATTGCTAAAATATATTAGCAATAGTGAATCACCGATGAACAAAACGTTATTTGAATTTTTCTCGTGATCAGGGAGTTCCTCATTGGTCGATGAAGATGGGGTATGCAATCTCATTGATGACGGTTGATCAAGATGTTCAGTTTCTGTACTAACTGTAATACTGTCATTGCTTTCATGATTATTCATAGTGCGTAACATACTGAGTTCTTGTTGCAGAGATTGACATTTATTTTCCGCGTCATAACATTAATTTGGCAATTGTTCATTTTCAATTGATTCAATGGAGAGCTGTTCTATTAAATCAGAGTTTATGGCTTGTAGTGTATTCAGCTCAACCGTAAACTTGGTCTGTTCATTCAACATTTCGGTTATTTATCGTTCAGTAGTCTTCCGTGAATGTGTAATATTCTACAGTCAAGACATGCCCAGAAAAAACGTAATGTTTCTTCATGGTAACGTTTACACAGCGAAGATGAAACCAAATACGGTAAAACAGACTACATCTCACCATTTCGCCCCTTATCGCTGGGGTCGTATTTTGAAAATTTAGCACACAGCGGGAGATTAGTGTTTTTATTGTTGCACTTTTTCCCTTTAGAATTTTCGCTATTCATATCATCATTTTGTTGGTTGATGATGAAGAACGCAATCGAAGTTGAGACGTAGATCTTTCTCAAGATCAGCCAGTCTTTCCTTGTGTAGTTGTTCAGTGCATTACCTATATAGTAGCATGTAATCTTGATTTTGTCAAAAGGAAAAATAGGCAAAAGAGTATATATTTCACCTTCAAGTCTCTTCACATAGGGCCAATTACTGAACTCTTTAAGTTAACAATGTCAAGGCTGATGATTTCATCCATGAACTTTTCTTTAAGCTCCCTTTCGATTTCCGATGGATCATGTGAGTCGACATCACGGTCGAAATCGAATATTTACGAAGTCTTTAAACAGGCGAATCTTCTACTTCAATTTTATCCTGTCAGGAAGTGGATTTCGATTATAAAGTCGATCCCACTGTATGGATTTCCGAATAGCCTGTCACAATACCCGATCACTGTGAATACCACTCTGTCTCATACTCTTACCTCTCTCAACTTAGACTCAAAAGATATACTATCCTACCTTTATCATCGCCAGTAAAGGTCATACCCTTAGCGCCGTACTTATCACTTCAGCAAAGCTCGATGTGTATTACTCATATTCAGGTCATTCCTTCATTGGCTTACTGCTACACTGTGACAGAACCTCGCCTTGAATCTCCTTATTACGTCCGCGCTGCCTCTCAAGAAGAGATTTCAGTCCATGTTCTAATTCAGCTATCCGCTCGCACTCATGGTCAAACCGTGCTGAGCTTTCAGTCAAACTATAATCTATCGTAGACTGTGATTGCGCACTTATCAGTTTCCATTGATAATTTGATTGTCCCTTTTGCAGAGTATATATACCTCATCCTCCTCCTCATTAAGGTATAGTCCCCTGGGATAGCTTAGACATACACTCTCCTTCAATGGGTGGCGCACCCTTTGACTCATGTTCAATGGCCATAGCCCCTTTAGTTCCATTTTTGTTATCCCCTTGGTCGGGATGGGAGACCCTATTCGCTGCCACACTCACCTCGTTGTCTACCTTCGTCTCCACTCTAACACCATTACCTTTTGTGCGTCTTCCCTATTTCAAATTCAAGCTTAAGACAAAACTAGATAGTGTTTGAATACTGCAAATGCCCGTGTTCCAGAAATCTGAGGCAATGGTTTTTATCATAATTTCCTGCTTGATCAATAAGTGTAACACTCGTCCAACCCTTCTTGTCTTTGTTTCACCAGCTAAAACCAAACCTCCATGGACTGAAACTTTCTATGCGAAAACCCCTTGTGTTATAGCTTTGATATTTAGATGGAGATGATCAAAATATGATATATTCAAATTCTAACGAAATCTACAATATTGTATTTTTGGCGTTTTTGCAATTTTTTTGTCAAAAAATTTCTTTTCAAAAATTACTTGTCTAATAGCTTTGACATTTGGTATACAGGTTCCCAGGAGTTATCTTAGTGTGATTTATTGAAATTTTGGGGGCAATTTTTGCTATTTTCGGTCAAATTTTATTATTCTCCATAGAGTCAACACAGGGATGGCGGCCATTTTGGATTTCACATATCAGTAAATCTCGGGTAATTTGTTTCTCTAGTGCCCAAATTTGCATGGTGGTCACCGATTTTTATTCTTCATTTTGAAAGTGAACAGTTGAAAGGTTCCATGAGGAAAATTTGAGCAAAAGTTGAAATCTTTCACTTTCAAGGCGCATATTACCGTAAGTTGAAATTTAGACTTAGGTCATTTTTCAATGTTAGAGTCGAGGGGCTACAATAGGATAGACATTAAAGAAAACCCTTGTGTTAAAAAGATGGCTTTTGAGAACGAACACACAGTGAAATAGGAATGAATAGAACCCAGGTACTTCCAAATCCTATGTGTTGTGCATAACTAACAGTCTCTTTATTTTTGTGACAGTGGCTGGATTTATGATCTTCAGAGGATCCAACTCTCAGAAAGATGCCTTCAGAAGAAACCCTAATGATCCTGCATTGAAACGTATGTACTATATTCTGCTCATCAAACAAACATTGTATTATGGCCTGAGTAATTAAATTCTTTGTTTTGCATCCACAAAAAAAAATAAAATTTTACCCAGAAAAGTTTATTTGTATTCACTTGATCGTTTCCATACAATATGAGTTCTCATTAAAGAATCACAGCAGAAACTTCTTATTTCACCTACCAGTACATCATTGTACTTAGTATGACATTCTGAAAGCATGCAGGCATTTTAAGTATACTGTTACAAAATTTCTAATTAAAGATTTGTTGGCCGAAACTTCACATATTGAAGTCCTATTCAAATACATGTACAATATATTTATTTCATTTCATGAAAACCTAAAACCTACGTTCGCAGGACAAAGCAAAGAAGTTGATTACTTTTGCTAAGTTTAAAGAAATACCAATAGGCTATTGAAAAAGTAATGAGCTGACCAACGCCACATAACCACTGTCTTTTGCTGGTTGTGAGTTATGGTATATGTAATTGGTGGATACGTCTTGATGTTTATATAATCTGAGTTGCTAAACGACATACCCTAATATTTCGCTTCATTCAGGAAAGGAAAATATAGAGTATCATGATGATGGTGGCACTACAAGTCAAAGACGAGTGGTGACATTTTCATTTGGTCAAGAGTATTCTCTTAACTGAGTGAACAACTATTTTGAGAATAATGAACTTGCAATATGCACAAGATATGAATTTGTTTTTTTTGCAACATGAAAAGTTTTCCTGTTATCCGTCATCCGTCATCAATTGCCGTTTTCTATCAAACCGTAAGTCTGATTGCTTTGAAATTTCCTCTTCAGTTCACTTTGGGTGACCTTACTTAAGTTTATTTAAAAAGTGGTGAAATTTGCATATTTGTATTTTTGGGTCATTTTTGCTGTTTCGGGAGAAAATTTTCTTCTCTTAAACCGCCTGTCCGATGGTTTCTTGTTGTCTTTTTTGGTCAAAAAATCTGTATAAATCTTTTACTTCAAAACAACAGGTCAGATAGCTATGATATTGGGTATAGAGGTCCCTAGGGACCAATTTCAGATTTTTTTTTCAAAGTGTGCAGAAATATGCAAATTTGTATTTTTAAGGCAATATTTGTTATTAGTTTTGGTCGAAAACTTTGTTTCACCAAAACCGCTTTTCTGAAAGTTTGGGATTTGGTAAACAGATTTCTTAAAATGAACTTAATGTTATGTATGTAAATTATGATGAAATCTGCAATTTTGTATTTTTGGGGCAATTTTTCCATTTTTGGTCCAAAAAATGTGTTACTCAAAGACTGGTCGTCTGCTAGCTTTGATATCTGGTATATAGGTACCATGGAGTTATTTCAATGAGACTTATTGAAGTTATGACGGAAGCTGCATTCTTTTTTGAGGGGTGGCAATTTTTGCCATTTTTCGACAATTTTTTTTTTCGAAAACTACTTGTCTGATTGCTTTTTTAACATTGGCTTAGGTTGATCTGACATGATATGTTCAAATTATGATGAAATCTTCAATTCAGTGTTATTGCAGCTATTTTTAACATTTTTGTCAGGCCCTCCTGAAATGAGCTATCAAAGATTTCCACCTTCTTCATCAGCACATGTGTCAAAAATCGTTATTCTCTGCATGACACATACAGCAGGCTATATCTGCCGCTAGGTCGCTTTTTGAATAATATCAAGACATCATGCGCAAGTTGTCAAACAGTTTTGGTCAAGTTTGTGTCGGGGTCAAATGCAACAAGATCAATTAGTCTACGTTTGCCTTTGTGGATTTATACACGATTTGAAAGATAGGCGAGGCAAGGAATTTACCTAACACAAAGTAACACTATTTTTGAGAAAAAACATCAGCTGAATCTCAATGGCACAGATTTTGTCGCGTCGATTCAGCTTGCCGTAGATGACCCTCATTGCAATGCTGACGGAACCCATTGTAATGCAACCAGCTTTGAGTTCATTGTTTCCGAAAATTATTCATGCAATTCCTTTGGAATAAACTGACATTACAATATAAAGTTTTCATTTTTCAGATTTTTTATTATTATAGTCTATATCAATACTGATTTCACAGCGCGACTTTAAGACTATGCGTGCGGCCTGGACACAGCACTTGACCCCTATAGTTTAATATAATTATTGAAACTGTCTAGAGCCTGAGAGTAGGATAACATGTACTACTCTCATGCGTCAAAAATTCAGGCGACAGTCAGTGAGATATACGAGTGTTAACCTCCATATTGGCGAGAAAAACTAAAATACAAGGACTCAAAGTTTGCAAATTGGATGTATTTGTCAGACTCTTAAATTGACTCATTCGTAATGAAATGTTTAGTCAAGCACGTGGGAGAAATACAGGCTGCAATGTTGTTCGTCTTCATTGACAAACATTAAATATTGACGCAAAACGTTCAGACACTCTAAAATTTATGACTTAGACCAAGGTTGTAGTGATGTAAAACGACCAAAGCAAAACCTATTATATAGTGTCAGGAGATGACAAACTTTGCTCTTTATATGATAAAATTACTTGGTTTCTATAAGAAGACAAATCTGACCTCAATATAAACAGATTATTATATAATCATTGGTTTCTTGCATCTCGTGTTTGCTTATGAAACCAGATAAGGCAGTGAACATTACAGAAATTATTTTGTAATTTTATTGCAGAAAATAATAATTGAAATGGTATGTTCAACCGGGCCAGTACATACGTAGCTGTGACGTTTGACGATATGTTCCATATTATCTGTTTTGTATTGTATTGAAAGTTCTTGCTGTCATCCTCAAAGCATGGAAAACACACATTTTTTGCTTGTTAAGTCCATACTTACTGTATACGTATGATATGCGTTGTTTTTCTTTACATTAGAATTCTAGTCAGTCCCGACCAGAATTCTTCTGTCATCAATCACAAGCCACTTTAGTTGACTTTAAACACTTTAAATATTGAAAAAAAATCATCAAAATATACATATGCTGGCCCTTTCAAATGAATAGGTATCAATAAATTATCTGTGAAGTATATCTATAAGAAATATGTGCTATACATCAACAAATTCCAGTTATTTAATGCTGTAGTAAAGTGTTATCTACTGACTCAGTTGACATTGAATATTTTCACTTGGTAGAAAAGCCAGCAATATTTACTCTGTATGGGTGATTGTAGAGTAAAAATCATGTTAGAACGTGCAGTAACAATGGTCGCACAATACCAAATGTACAACAGTTTGTGTAGAGGGAATGCTCAGTCCATACAGGAATGTAGCAGGTACATATACATGTATTTTTCTCTAGCACCTGGTTCAGATTAATATTGAAACATACATATCATATCAGACCTATATTTTCTTAGGTAATATATGCAACTTGTAGATACATTTCATCAAGATACATGTACCTGATGTACATGTTCTTTGTCACTTGATAGACTTGAAGAGTATTCCAACACGTGCTGGAAGAAGTCTTTTAGTAAGTGGTTGGTGGGGCATGGTTCGCAATCCCAATTACCTAGGTGAAGTTCTCATGGCAATATCGTGGTCCTTGCCATGTGGTAAGTAAAGACATGGGTGGGCACCAGTAAATTTCTTGTACAGGTGACACTTGCCAGCTCACAAGTAGTCAATCCAAACCTGGTCATGATTTATCTCAGTATTCAAGAACTACTGTAAACTATACGGGCAATGTCCAGGGTTTATTGAATTGAGAACAGGGCTATCCCTCTGTTTTTGAGCAATTTATTAATATGTTAATAAGCACACGAAAGTATATATTTTCAGAACATAATTATATACAAACTGTATTGTGACTTAATTGCCACACACAACCAATGAGAGTTCAGACCTGCATGTATTAAGAAAAAATGAAATGCTTTCACCCTTTATGTTAATCTTTCCTTTATATGTGTATTACCACTGTGTTTCTTAGGTGATGAAAATATACATACATGTACATGTAGTATACTATATTTAGCAAATTATTTAGATTTGTTGTAAATAATAATGAACAGTCCATCTGTTCTACATCAAACTAGTCGGCTTTTTTGTTTGAAGTGTCTCAAAGTGTTCAGTGTGGTTACAATGAATCCCATAGGTTGAAAGAGAAAATAATGTCTCCCCTCAACTGTGTTTGTGTTTGACAGGTTTCAACAGCATACTACCCTGGTTTTTATCCGCTGTATTTTATCGTCTTAGTCATTCATCGGGACGGAGAGATAGCCACGAGTGTAAGAAGAAATATGGACAAGACTGGGACAATTACTGCAGTCAAGTCAAATATCGCATCGTACCATACGTGTACTAGGTGCACATTTGTCTACCCAGACTGGTAGATCTGCTTGTGTCAATGCAGACATGTCACATATTTAGACTATGCTTAGAGGAAATGTGGTTGTTATCTGCAGCATTTTGTTTTTTTTTATTTTTTATATAATCCACTCCTCACTTCCACATCTCCTGTTCCACTAATGTACTCTGTCCAATCCCCTTGTTTTCAGTACTGTGGTTTGATCTACTTATAAAGATGTAGGCGTGAAAGACCATGAGATAGTTCAATGTCGATGCAATAAGACAGTTATAACACAAAAATATTTGTAGTTTAACCCTTTGAGTGCAGTACTTTTCCCACCAAAATTGTAGTGCAACGTTTAAGCAATTTTTATATATTTTTCTGTAATATTTTTTATGATTTTGGACCAATGACATCACATTTCATTGTTTACAGTATTTTTGCAAATTTTGGCAAATTCTTAAACATTGACCACGGTTGCATATTTTTTAAACGTTATAAAATTTACCTTAGTGCTCAAAGGGTTTAACAGGGCTATGCACAAAAATACCAAATTTCCTTCATGAAATTAGATTACAATTATTTTCACCTAAGTTTTGAAGTAGGGGCTAAAATGGAAAAGTAGGCGGCTTGCAGCTGCCATGACCACAAAGCGGTCGTCGTCGGGGGAGGGTCCGGGAGGGGTGTTCGTGTCCCCACCCGGCCGAAGGCCGGAAACCCTGAAAAATGAGCTAAATTTACTTTTTACAGCTTACAGTCACTTGAATTTCTAGTATTTTCAGGGGAATAGTCAGCAGTGTTCCAGGGCAATTTGTGTTCATATCATAAAGCCATTTTCCTGGGAGATTAGGCCTAAATATGATAATTCATAATTAAAAGTGATAAAATGTGGTAATGTTGACGATAATTTGTACAAAGAAAACAAGTCTTTAGAGCTTCTACCCTTTTAGGAGGTAAACTGTAATAATTCACTATTATTAATGATATACATTTGATATGTAGATGATATTATACAGTGTTACATCTAGACAGGGGATAAGGGATTCCCCTCTGTTGAAATGTTGGCACCCCTAATTAATTTGTCAAGGGGACCACTCCCCCCCCCTTCCATGAAATGGTGCCAGTCACACCTTAGAGGTACAAGTAGAACACATGAACTGGTGAAATGCCCCCGAAATTTTCTGGTAAAGGGGAAAATCCCCCTTGTTGATGCCATCCTTGGATGAAACACTCATAATATTATGCTTAAAATTAAGAACCCTGATGTTTGGTATGGAAATCTGTAAATGAAGAACTTTGATACCACTGGGGAGGTAAAAAGGATAATTTATATAACGAATATTGATAAAAAAATACAATCATCGCCATATTTCGCAAATAGAATCAAAGATCCTCAAAGTTATTTGACTATATGGGTATGCAAAGTAAGAACCTTAGGATATAGGATATGAAATGTGTACGTTCAGAAGCGCACATTTGAATTTAATCTGACGACCGATTTTGAAGTGAATTTAGAGGTCTGATCGTACTGTAACCACTCTGGGCGACGTTCTATTGGCGTTAATAGACCGAAGAGCAGTACATATCATACGTTCAGCTGGTTATACTCCTTCACAATTACGCCTACCGCAGTGCAACGCACATCGGCTTACTAAAATTCCAACTGTAATCGGAAAATTTTTCGTGAGAAAAAATCAGGTCATTGCCTTCGAAAACAGTTTAAATCCACGTAATTATCCTTCTCTTGTTTCTTGGTCCACTTCAAAACCGAGGATCGTACAGCGAAGCTTGACCTTGCGATCGCTTCCGTCTTCATTTGTTCATCGACCATTTTGAGTTTAGCTAACGACGGCCGACATTAGCGTATATAAAGGTCACCAAATAGGAATCAGCAATTCAGGTAGCCAATAGAATCGTCAATTGAAATTCCGATTTTCATTGAGGCAGTATACGCAAGACCGTGCTGCATCGTAGTACAAGGCGATCGAAGTAGTCGCTCGTCTTCTAAATTTTGTTTCACATAAAGGCCGTTGAAAAGTTTGAACTTGTCCGTATCATTTCAGAAGGTAAAAAATATTTTAGTTATGAAAGAGTTCAAATTTCCAAAAAGTAGCCGGCGAAATCGTGAGAGTAACCGGTCAATTTCGCCGGCTGCCAGCTCTTAATGAAACCCCTGTAGACAGTGCTACGGCACTTTTTGATATCAGAAATTCTGTTACACATAGTGGGGTTTTTTTTGTATTAAAGAGGATGAAATTAACAGTCTTGATGTAGCATACCTGTACTTTTGATAGCTTTTTAAAGCAATCTGACTTACCCTCTTAACCAATCAGCATCCTTAGACACTGAGGCATTGGAAGACAGCCAATCCATGTCAGACAGATCCAAACTGAAGTAGTTTAATATTTGTATCTGCAAATCAATTGATTTTGTGGTGAACTGTTATTAAAAACATCTTGTCATTGAAATGATGTGCAATGTATGTCTGGGGACGTAAGATGAGCCAAAAGTAATCAGAAAAAAATTACATGAATGGCTTGTTTAATTTTAACTTTTTGATACAATATGTGTTACTTTTTTCAATGTGTTCATGTAAGTGAAGTATGGTCTCCTGGTAAAGTAACTTGATTAAAATATATTTCTTGTTATTTTACTCAATGCCTGTATCGAAGCTTTTGCAAAGCATAGAACCACATACATTTTCCATAAATTCCGTAAGTGTTACGATAATTCTGTGGTTCTTGTATTATTGACAAGGGCACTCATTTGTTCCAGCGGTTGTTCATATCTGAATAATTGACTGGCTTCACAAGGAACATTCCGTAATGCTTTCAGTTGATTTGACCGGTGTTCGATGTTTTGAAATTTGTTTGAAATCTTCAAGCCCTGGTGAAGATGATAGACAATGATCATATACATTTTATAAATGAAAGCTAAATGTACACTGCAACTGTCAGGGTTCTCTAAAACCCCATTAGCTATTAGTTCCAGATACCAGCTCTGATGGAACTGTTAGTTTTGATCACTTTCCTTCTTTCTTTCTTTCTTACTTTCTTTCTTTCTTTCTTTCTTTCTTTCTTTCTTTCTCTCGTATTACTACCCTAGAACATGCTATAGACAAATTTCACCTTCATTACCCAGAATGCATTGCGACACGCTTATGACGTCATCGCTCAGCTCGGACGGGTTTTACGGGCATTTCTTGTTTGTTTATTTATTTATTTTTTATTTTGCATTGCACAAATATCAAATTGCGTTCAGCTATTAATAATTCTAGCTTTCTTTCGCTTTGTTTTTTGTTGCTTTTTGCTTTTTATTTTTCTCTAAATACTCGCCGTACGTGGCGCTATACTGTCACGCTGGTTTTCGCCCGAGTGCTCATGGGTTGAATGAGATTAACAATGGCGGCGGATACGAACGCTTCCCTCGCATAGAGAGAGAAAAGTAGGCTTTGCGTAAGTTTACAAGCGCGGCTGGGCACATCGTGTACCTAGGCGAGGTGGGTGTGCTCGAAAACGAAGATCAATGCAAAATTTGGATTCAAAATCGGAGAAACTGTCCGCCGTATTTCTGAGGAGCCACCAGCGGTTTTTTCTATATCAGTCTGCAGGGCTGTGGTGGGAGGCCGTTTAACGCCGGTAACACACAGCCCTGCCATGCAGAGCTAGGCATTCATAGTGAACTGTCTGTCACCGCACCGGCATGCGTTGGCTGCACATAAAAGCAACTCAACTTTCCAAGATCAAACGGTCAGTATCTTGTGAAAACAGCGACATAGCAATGGAAATTGTTTTAGTCAGTGGTAAAAACTCTTAACAGGTGAAGCGTTAATTGCCTTTAATGAAATGAAAATGCATGTGGCCTCTGGTTTCAAGTTCAACGGCCTAGGTCCGATGTCTCCTCTCGTCTGATATACATTTCCGTGCGTTGTCGCCCCCGTATGTATCTGTTGCGTTTTTACCGTACATGTAGGCATTTGTAATCTGTGTACTGTAATTCCCTGGACTGCCTTGCTTTTAGTTGTAT
This sequence comes from Ptychodera flava, assembly GCF_041260155.1. Lineage (NCBI taxonomy): Eukaryota > Metazoa > Hemichordata > Enteropneusta > Ptychoderidae > Ptychodera > Ptychodera flava. The sequence continues at coordinate 8,990,071 of NC_091928.1, forward strand.
TCTGTTGTTGTATCAGCCCTCACTATAGGTACGTGCTTGCATATTAAAATCCCAAGTACTCTTTCATTCTGCATCAATCTTCGTCACACATCTCTTTTCTTCCGCTGCTCTGGTCCACCGTCCGCCGTGGAGGGACGGTGTCCGCTCTTTGGAACTTCGCTTTGCTTGCAAATGCTTTCTTGTTTTTCAGTACTTTTATTGTAGTCGTAAAATGCAACTACTTGTTGTACTCTCACATCAGTGTTGATATGCCTAGAGTATGGTGTCCAATCCATGCCAAATACTACTACTTTGATTTTACAACACAACATGCCATTCCGAATTCTATTTTACAATTCAACATGCTATTTTCACAACACAACATGCCATTCCGAATTCTATTTTACAATTCAACATGCTATTTCACAACACAACATGCCATTCCGAATTCTATTTTACAATTCAACATGCTCTACTTCTGAATTTCATTTGACAACACAACATGCTCTTCCGAATTTCATTTGACACACAACATGCCATTCCAAATCCTATTTTACAACACAACATGCTCTTCCGAATTTCATTTGACAACACATCATGCCATTCCAATCCTATTTTACAACTCAACATGCTCTTCCGAATTTCATTTGACAACACAACATGCCATTCCAAATCCTATTTTACAACACAACATGCTCTTCCGAATTTCATTTGACAACACAACATGCCATTCCAAATCCTATTTTACAACTCAACATGCTCTTCTGAATTTCATTTGACAATTAACACATCATGCCATTCCAAATCCTATTTCACAATTCAACATCCCATTCTAAACCTAGCTCTGCGGAGCAGGGCAGTATTACTGGCTATAGAACAAGATTCAAAATGGCGGACGCGAAATGGTCCCCTCGCACAGAGAGAGAAATGCGAACTTTGCACAAGTCTAAAAACGCAGCTTAGCACATTGTGTATCTAAACAAGATGAGCGTGCTCGAAAATTAGGATTGATCACGATTTTAAATTAAAAATTGGCTGTTTTTGGAAAAGAAACTGCGCGCTGCAATCAGCAGTTTTGTCTATTGTGCAAAGAAATATGTCAACGGCATGTAAAATACAGTTAATAAAGCCTTTTCCCACAAGACAACCACTCATTATTATTCTTTGAGTAATTTGTCGTGGTGTGCAAGTGTTTAGTGTGTGAAGTTTGATAACAAAGCATGGCACAAAAACAATAGTTCATGTTTTAAATCAAAGGTAAAAGTCACAGTGAAGTAAGCATGGTTTCAAAAACTCTTCCGAAATAGACAATGGAGAAAGTTTAGTGTTGCCGAAAAGTCCAGAGCTTGAAATAACGTATGCTACACTATGCAGGTTGTTGTTGTAGTGCGGTTGAATAGCCTGGCCATTGTGCACAGTGTACGTGTTGTAGGTACCGGAGAATCTATTCTGATCATTACGTGAACATGTCAAACCACCCTGCTTGCGCTTGTTTTATCTTTCACAGCCATTACAAGAAAACATATCGGAAAGTAGCAAATACGCATATTCAGATCCTACTGCACATGCTTCAGATAAGAAAAAACTTGAGCAAAGCTGCCCAAAGAAAAAAATTGGTAGTGTCTGAGTACACTCAGTCTCTACATTTTTGCCCGAAATCTTCATGAGAATGCAAAGTAACAATTGTCGACAGTTCCAAGACTGCGCAAAACCTACATAACTTTACAATAGCCATGGTCTTTGAGAGTTCATCATTACAGGGTCTAACGTATGGCCCAAAATATCGGGAGCCACATCATATTAATTGGAAATTTAATTTAAGAATTATCATGGATGCCGCCGAAAAATATGCAACACAGTGGGCTGCAGACAGTTGAAGTTGCTGTGGAATGTCTCTCTGACTGGCTGAGCAAAGTCAGAGATAAATTAAATCACTTATTACATATGTATTGCCGTATTCCAAGTTGCACGTGAAAAAATAAAACCTGTATTTCTACAAGCTGATATGCAAATTAGCAAAAATTAAAGTAATCCCTGTGTCTTTCTTTTGAAAAACGTAATTTCTAACATTTTATTTCCACACTGTACACATATAACGGAAAAGGGATACGTCTGACACCAAATTCATTGCAATATTTGGTCACAAAGTGATCAAAATCATAATTTGCCAAATAATACCGCGTGTGACAAACTGGTATTTTTTATTAGGCGATATGCAAATGATATCATCGATATCTAAATTTAATAAACAACATCTTTGGGGAACTACTTTCTATTTGTAAATATGTCGTCTGCAAACTTTGTCCTTCATGGAACAGCTAGAGGACAAATATTACGACTGGGTGAATTGTATGTACGTCGATGAATTGTATTACCCAGACGATGAGGAAAGTGTGAACAAAACGACAATGCAGGCCTTCGAAGTCGAAAACAGCAACTCAGCGACGGAACCAGACGTCGAACGCCCTTCAACTTCAACTTCGGCTAGCGAGAAACCGAGGTTCGTAAGTTTCTCGGCGGACGAAGAAGTAGCTGCTTTTGTGGGCGACCACAAAAGCAAGAAAACGAAGCGAGAGGTCGCCGTGTTTGAGAATGGAAAACAGCAATGACGACAGAGAGACGTACGTTAACGGAAATACCACTGTCCGATCTTGATCCCCTCCTCGCGAAATTTTTTCTCGGCATCAGGAAGAAGAACGGCGATGACTACGAGCCGGACTCTATATCAAGCTACCAAAAATCAATCAAAAGGTGCTTGCGTGATAGTGACTACGGTGCTAGCATTATCCGTGACGAAGCGTTCGCATCAAGTCGTCGTGCTTTGGCAGCGAAACGCAAATAGCTCAAGGCAGCAGCAAAGGGGAACTTGCCAAACAAGTCCGAGGCGATAACATCTGAACACGAAGAACACTTTGCTGAAAGCCGGTCAGCTCGGAGTCCACTCCGCATCGTCGTTACTTAACACCCTCTGGCTGAATAACACAAACTATTCGGTCTTCGCGCCAGTAATGAACACCATCAGATGGAATGGGGTGACGTTTCCCTGGGGCATGATGAAAACGGGGAATATATCATCTACAACGAAAGGCTCACCAAGACTCGCCGAGGGGAACAGGCAATACGCAAAGTTTTGCCCCAAAAGCGTACGCTACCCCGGCTTCTCCAGATACATTTCCCGTTATCGCGTACAAGACCTACGCTTCGCAAAGACCCGATAAAATGAAATCTGAAACTTCGCCATTCTATCTAGGCATTGAATACGTTCCATGTACCATCAACAAAGGCATATGGTTCCGTAACCGGCGTTGGAATCAACAAGCTAAACACGCTCATGAAGACGATGTCGAAAGCGGACTCACCGGTAAGCTCAGTAATCACAGCGCTCAGAAAGCCTGCGTTCCTCCTCCAAACACCGCGGCACAACTTAGCGGACATAAAAACGTGTCAAGTCTCAATAGGTATGCTGTACCTAACCAATGCCAACAACATCAGATGAGCAATATTCTAACGGGTGTACAGGAAAGCTACGACCCGCGACCGAGTAGCAGCAGCACTGCAGCCGTCGATCGCGATTCTCATACTCCTGCGATGTTACTGTCAACAACCGCCGTCGTTCCAGAGCAATCAACCCCTTCCGTAATGACAAGCAACAACTTGAATACGCTGAATCACGTTCCTCAACTGCATGGTATGTTTGCCAATACCCAAATACATGGTGAACTTTTAATTTCTACTTTAACGTTGCTGGCATGGATGGAAGTCCCAAGTCGACCGGCTCCTGTATCTCTCCAAGTAAGTGAACGCCGTAGACCGTGTGTGATTTATCATTCCAACTTTTCCCCACACAGAAACTGGGCAGTTTGGATTATTCATACCTATCTTAATCCTACTGTTTGTAATGTTTATGTCGTAAACACATCTATCGCACACTTTTAACACCTTTCCCGGGTTCTTGAACCCGGTCGGTCAAAATTGACTGTTCTGGCCTTTTTGATCACCCCTCTTAAATGCTTGGATAGTTCACTTGGAAAAAAATTAAAATTAAAAGTTTCATTAGCAATTAAGCCAAACACCGGAAAACACAGAAAACATGGCTCATTACGCGTTCTCAGTAGGTGAAAAAGTTGAGGCCCTCGATGACTGTTACTGGTGGACAAAGGGTGCAGTGAATTGCCAAACACACAAAATCAAACACAAACACCAATAGCCAAACACACAAAATCAAACAAAACACAGAGAACGAAAAAATAGTGTAGGTGATGTGTGCAGCCGCTTTCCCTTTATTACATTCCTAATCTTCATTGGAACTGAACACGAACTCCACGAAATCATTACACTAATCAACAAAATGCATCCCACTTTCAAATTTTCATATGAAAGTTCCTCACAGTAAATAACATATCTTGACCTAGTCATTTACAAAGGTCAACGATACAACAAGGAAAACATACTAGACACCAGAACACACACAAAACCAACATATACATTCCAGTTTCTACATAGAAAATCATGTCATCCAAAATCAACCTCAAGGGCCTAATCAAAGGGGAAACATTAAGGTACATGAGGACATGTAATAATGAAGAAGACTTCAACAACAAAGTCAAAACATTTAATGAAAAGCTATTACTGCGAGAATATCCACAACAAGAAATATCAAACATCAATGCGGAAACAAATTACGCTACACGAAGAACACATTTAAATCACAAACAAACGCACAACAACACAACAACAACACAAATAAATTGATATTTGCTACCAAATATAGTCCACACATCAAAACAAAAGACATCAAGCACTCCTGAAGAACTGGGAAGAAATAGAAAAAGACCAAACATTAAATAATTTATTCACGTTGAACCGATCATCGCTGACAAAAGAAATCCAAACATTGGCGACACACTCATTAATGCAGAAGTACACATCTTAGAGAAACGACCGAACAAAATGCAACACAACAAACGGACCCAAACATAGTATTCTAGCCTCCTTGCTAGACGAACAAAACACTGACAATAATTAAACCACGAACAGTGAAACATAATCTAAGGAGAGCAATCTCCAAAGAAAAGCGACTGAGGAAGAAACCACACACTGGTTTCGAAACGTAGCGTCAAAGGATCACCCTGTCATTCGACAGCCAGATTACGGCTACGTCTCGCCATGGCTTATATCTACACCAATAGCCAAACACACAAAATCAAACAAAAACACAGAGAACGAAAAAATAGTGTAGGCGATGTGTGCAGCCGCTTTCCCTTTATAACAATTCAGTTTAGGCTACCCTCGGCTTTTCCAGTAACCGGGAGTTACTGGTAGTGGTAGCTTGCGGTAACTTATGCACTCAAATACGATCACGGACGTACCACGCACGTACAAATACCACGATAGTAAGCTTACGATGTTGTGTGGGCCGCTGTGTGCATGTTTCATTCACAGCGTTACCGACGAACATATCACTGCACACGGGCACGAGCTTTAATAGGCGGCTTCAAATTGTCCCTTTCCAATGAACGTTAGTGTTTTATTTGTAATGACATGTGTGGAACCAACTAATTTGTCATGCTTTGTAAAGAGTAAGTGACATGTGTGGAACCAACAAATTTGTCCGCATGCTTTGTAAAGAGTAAATGACATGTGTGGAACCAACAAATTTGTCCGCATGCTTTGTAAAGAGTAATTTTAATTCATTGCTCTTGTGTGGTAGTCGGGTCGGAAGGTAGGGTTCCCATGCACTCCTTGGATATATTTTTAGCCTACATTTTTGTAATCCTTAGGGTCTATAGTTAATGAATTTTGATGTTCCCAAAATCAAATATTGTCCCATGGGGTTCATTTGGCGCCATCTTTGCCGCCATCTTAGCCGCCATCTTGGATTTCAATAATGGGGTAGGGGTCACATATTTACCGCTCGACGGAAACAAAAACAATAAAATACTATAAACGTTACATTTTTAGAAAGCCCAGATCATGGCCTTTTCAATGATATATATCTTAATGGGGATAAATTAATATTCGAACGTCGATTAGACTTTATATCTGCCACTGACCGTAAATCGTAAAATATATTGCTAAATTGCACACCGAATAATTAAGTTCCCGTTCCTCAAAACAATTTTTCATCAAGTATTTATATGTTTTTTGGAAGAACTCAGTGCAATAAACAATAAAAACAACATTAAAAGTATATGTCTTGAGATTAGGTGGCTGCATGAGCTTGTTTTCTTAATAAGTGGTATGCTACATATCCGTGTGTAATATAAGGGGTAGGGGTAATGTTTCCCTTTCTGTTTGGAATCATGAATGATGAAACCATAAAAATGTTACATTTTTTAAAAGTGCTGCATCAGACCTTTCTAAAAATATATAGATTTATGGGGAAAAGTTGCATATTTAAAAGTTACAAAGCTTAAACCTTTCGGTTTGTGTCGATTTTAAGTGATTTTTTAAGAACGAAATTACAACATATGGGGTAGGGGTAATGTTTCCCTTTCTGCCTCGAGCCATGAATTATGAAACCATATAAATGTTATACTGTTTGAAAGCTCTGAAATAGGCCTTTCCAAACATGTATAGTTTTATTGGGAAAAGTCATATTTTAAAGTTACAAAGCTTATGCCTTTCAGTTTGTGTCAATTTTAAGTGATTTTTTAAGAACGAAATTACAACATATGGGGTAGGGGTAATGTTTCCCTTTCTGCCTCGAGCCATGAATTATGAAACCATATAAATGTTATACTGTTTGAAAGCTCTGAAATAGGCCTTTCATAACGTGTATAGTTTTATTGGGAAAAGTCCCTATTTTACAGTTACAAAGCTTATGCCTTTCAGTTTGTGTCAATCTAAGTGATTTTTAACAAAGTTATAATATAGGGGTAGGGGTAATGTTTCCCGTTCTGCCTTGAACCATGAATTATGAAACCATATAAATGTTATACTGTTTGAAAGCTCTGAAATAGGCCTTTCATAACGTGTATAGTTTTATTGGGAAAAGTTGCATATTTGAAAGTTACAAAGCTTAAGCCTTTCAGTTTGTGTCAATTTTAAGTGATTTTTTGAACAATATGCACAAAACAGTTAGTCCGTTGGCCAGGTATCGAAATCATCCCCTCTAAGGCATTTTACCCACTATGATTTTCTGTCAGCTAGTATTCTCAGCTGTCATAATCTGCTTATTTTCCATTTAACTGATGGTGTGTGAGAGTGTAATGAGTGTAACGGGCTGTCACGCCCTCAGTAGTAAATAGGATGGGTAACATATTTACCGCTGGTCGGAAACAAAACAAAAAAGTACCATAAACAATACATTCTTAGAAAGCGCAGATAATCCCCTTACCATTGGTATACAACTAAATGGGGATAAATCGATATTCAAACATCGATTAGATTTTATATCGGACATGAAATGTAAATTGTAAAATTTGCTTAATTTCAAACCCAATAATTAAGTTCATGTTCCTCCAAACAATTTTTACAAGGTATTTATATATCATTTGAAAGAACTTAATGCAATAGAGAAGTAAAAACATTAAAATAGTGTGTCTTCTTGAGACTTATGTGGTGCGTCGATATATATGGTATGCCGTACATCCCTCTATAATATACATTTAAGGGATAATGTTTCCTCTCCTACCAAACGCAGCGAATAAGGAAGCCATATAAATATCATATCTCTGAAACACTAACGCAGTTGTTTTTTCCAACAAGATATGGCTTGATGGGTAAACTCAAAAATTATGCAGTGACAATGCCTAAACTCAAAAGTTTGTGTTACTTTACTGACATTTACTCGTTAAAAGGAACATAGAAATACTCTATAGGCATTAAATAGCACTAAAAAGTTAAAATGGTGGTTTATAAAAGACGTTTTACTCATTTCAATAACTCAAATTACGGAAAGAAAGTTAAAAGCTATGTCAAAAATTATATATTCCAAACCCACAAACACTAAAGTGGATGTCATAATCGTCATGCTAAGTTGATTTGACAACAGCAACAATCAATCCCTTTATTCTAATTGTATCGCGAGAGATATATAAGCAATAAAGTACCACTTTGAAAGGATACCACACGGTTTCGACCGGTAAACAACATATACGCACGAACTTCAGTCGTGTGTATAAGGAGTGAAATGGTCAAAACCGGCTCGAGTGGTGTACCCAACTTATAGGGTTGTTTATCGCTACATTATATCAGTATATTGAAACTTGTGATGAAAATAAAAACAATGTGAAAGAAACCCACTTTGGAGATAGGAATGGCCAACTTTACAGTATATCGTAAATATATGCACAGTCACGTGACCGTCTGGGCAAATCAGAGCTCACTATTAATAGTGTTACTTTTAATACCACACAGGAACACGAGAGAATCTTTTATCGCTCAAAACCAATCACCATTAATCCACAATATAGGTTCTCCATACTAAGATAAGATGGATCGACAACATTTTACCTTCCTTATCACAAAACAAGAGATCATAACCAATTTTTCGAAATTATTTTACAACGCAGAACACTATATACTCCCAATGAGGATTACATTTTCGACTGGGTACTAAAATTAAATAGCAAATAATTCTGGAACTAAAACCCGAAAAGCCAAATGTCACAGAACGCATTCAAATTACGCAACTAAATAGTAAAAAGGCGAACAAACACTCTCTACACAGAGCAATAAGAAGGCGAGACAACCTCAGAAAATGACTAAAAAGCTTATATTCCCATTGACACCTCAATGTTTAAAATGCCTTGTGAGTGAATCTATCATTAGTTTCTTATCATTGATGACATTTAACCAATGTTAGACCCTGACGTATTTGAAGCAAAGACCCTACAAACGGACGTTTTAGGGTCAATGCTTGAAGATACCATTCCGACCAGCATGATCGAATCAGAGAGACTAGATTGATATAACTTTCGAGCTAGATCAGTCACCAGCAGCTGAGAAAAAATAAGTCAACATAATCATCAGAGTCAAGCGAGCTAGACAACGGCTTCACACATTATACTCCACAGAGAGGACATTCTTACACAATTCACAAAAAGCGTTCTAAAGCTTCGTTAAAGGCATTGTTCGCGATCCCAGGGACGGGCATGGCCGGTTGCGTGGCAAATGCAAAATATTAGTCATGCTGAATCAAGGTGTAATCAAGTAATAGCTTATTTATAGATTGGGAAAATCCTAATCCTGATAGTAATGATGGAATATAAACTTTGTGAAAAGTTGAGAAAATTTGCCACGTCTTTGATTTGTATGTTTTACATTCCATGTTGTACAGTACTGCCTGTACTATACATGAACAGTCAATACATCCGGCAAGTATTCTGTGCTGTTCTTTTATAGTTAGGTCCCCGCAGTCCGAAATAAGTCTTTCTATAGTGTCAACCATTCTCTTCGATTACTGTAATCTACTCCAATAAATTTCCATATTACTCATTTGTATGATTACAGGAGAGCCTAAGCCTATCTCTTACAATCTAAGATTTGAGATATTTGACAACAACATGTATGCAATTTTTCATAATTTTTCATAGGCCTAAATAACACACAGAAGAAAGTCATACTCAATGTTTTGTCCAATTGAAAGTCAAATTTTCACCGAAACAAGTAGAGGTGGCCATCTGTAAGCCAAACGAGAATTAATATTAGCAAAGATGGATATTAATTAAGCCTTTCCCATTTCCGATCCCAGTTACTCATACACGGGGTATAAGCGAAAGCCAAGAGTATCGAATGTGTTGAAACCTAAATGGCGCCTATTCAGTACCACGTAGCTTACAGGTACACCTTAAAGATTACTTACCAGGCCAAAATACCGAGTGTTGAATTCCTTCAAAAGCGGCAACACCTGGAAAGACACTGCGGCAACCAATTTATCACCCTGATCTCTAACTATTTACCTCTACACCCAATAAAGCACCGGGACTCAAGACAGTTGTACATCACAAACTTAAGAGAGCGATCGAAGACACTCGCTACACAGAACGCAGGATTGAAGGCTGCAAAGACGATTCTTCAAATAGGCAAAAAAGAGGCTAAAACAACACAAACATTCACAGCAACGACGATAGGTCGGGTTTTCTTCCTATACTACGGTACAAAACCAAACCAAAGGGTCTTTCAAAGGCCACCGCACTTCCCTTAAAGCCCGGCTCGAAATGGACTGGGATCATGATTAGTGCCAAGTTTGGTTGGGCGTTTTGGGACATGGCTCTGCATAATGAGTCTGTTGGTAACAGTTGCGATCGTTCGCATTATCTGCGGATCTGTTCGCTCTCAGATCACGCTCAGGCTCGGACTAATATAGATACGTACAGCCTTCGTTTCAGGTTCGTTTCAGTCATGCCATGGCAAATACTCGAAATAAAAAACAAAGGAAAACTATCAACTTAATGAAACAAGAGTTTGCGTGAATGAATTTACCGAAGTTTCAGGCCATATCAACATTCATTATGTGAATGATTCGGCTACTGACCGCCATGTACATACGGAATATTTGCGCCGTCTAAAGTCGAATAATTATCAAAAAAGTAAAAAGCTTATATCTGGCCTTTCTAAGAATGTATTGTTTATGGTACTTTTTTGTTTTTGTTTCCGACTAGCGGTAAATATGTTACCCCTAAACCATTCCTATTTTACTACTGAGGGCGTGACAGCCCTTCACAAACAAGTCGTTACACTCCCACACACCATCAGTTAAATGGAAAATAAGCAGATTATGACAGCTGAGAATACTAGCTAACAGAAAATCATAGTGGGTAAAATGCCTTAGAGGGGATGATTTCGATACCTGGCCAACGGACTAACTGTTTTGTGCATATTGTTCAAAAAATCACTTAAAATTGACACAAACTGAAAGGCTTAAGCTTTGTAACTTCCAAATATGCAACTTTTCCCAATAAAACTATACACGTTATGAAAGGCCTATTTCAGAGCTTTCAAACAGTATAACATTTATATGGTTTCATAATTCATGGTTCAAGGCAGAACGGGAAACATTACCCCTACCCCTTATATTATAATTCTGTTTAAATAATAACTTAAAATTGACACAAACTGAAAGGCATAAGCTTTGTAACTGTAAAATATGGACTTTTCCCAATAAAACTATACATGTTTGGAAAGGCCTATTTCAGAGCTTTCAAACAGTATAACATTTATATGGTTTCATAATTCATGGTTCGAGGCAGAAAGGGAAACATTACCCCTACCTCATATGTTGTAATTTCGTTCTTAAAAAATCACTTAAAATTGACACAAACTGAAAGGCATAAGCTTTGTAACTTTAAAATATGGACTTTTCCCAATAAAACTATACATGTTTGGAAAGGCCTATTTCCGAGCTTTCAAACAGTATAACATTTATATGGTTTCATAATTCATGGCTCGAGGCAGAACGGGAAACATTACCCCTACCCCATATGTTGTAATTTCGTTCTTAAAATCACTTAAAATTGACACTAACTGAAAGGCATAAGCTTTGTAACTGTAAAATAGTGACTTTTACCAATAAAACTATACATGTTATGAAAGGCCTATTTCAGAGCTTTCAAACAGTATAACATTTATATGGTTTCATAATTCATGGCTCGAGGCAGAAAGGGAAACTTTACCCCTACCCCATATGTTGTAATTTCGTTCTTAAAAAATCACTTAAAATCGACACAAACCGAAAGGTTTAAGCTTTGTAACTTTTAAATATGCAACTTTTCCCCATAAATCTATATATTTTTAGAAAGGTCTGATGCAGCACTTTTAAAAAATGTAACACTTTTATGGTTTCATCATTCATGATTCGAAACAGAAAGGGAAACATTACCCCTACCCCTTATGTTACACACGGATATATGGCATACCGCGTAATAAGAAAACAAGCTCATGCACCCACTAAATCTCAAGACACATACTTTTAATGTTGTTTTTCTTGTTTATTGCACTGAGTTCTTCCAAAAAATATATAAATACCTAATGAAAAATTGTTTGGAGGAACGGGAACTTAATTATTTGGTGTGAAATTTAGCAAATTTTACGATTTACGGTCAATGGCCGATATAAAGTCTAATCGACGTTCGAATATTAATTTATCCCTATTAAGTTATATATCAATGAAAAGGCCATGATCTGGGCTTTCTAAAAATGTAACGTTTATAGTATTTTATTGTTTTGTTTCCGTCGAGCGGTAAATATGTGACCCCTACCCCATTGTTGAAATCCAAGATGGCGGCCAAGATGGCGGCCAAGATGGCGCCAAATGAACCCCATGGGACACTATTTGATTTTGGGAACATCAAAATTCATTAAATATAGACCCTAAGGATTACAAAAATGTAGGTTAAAAAATACATCCATGGGGTGCATGGGAACCCTACCTTCCGACTAGACTATGGGGGTTGTCACCTGATGTAATCGCAAATCCTCAGATTTCCATCTGATATAAGTATGTACGTAAACAAGAAAAGTAAACTCATTAATTTTAATAGACGTGGTGGCTATGACCAATTTGCAATTGGAAAAGTTGTCATGTTCTGACGATTCGGACTGAAACGATCCCCGAATTTCAAAATTTGCCGCTTCTATTGAAAGCAAAATATGTGTTGTGTTCTCTGTTTGTTTAACTTTAACAAAGGTAATTTAATGACAAGTTTTCTTCTTTTTTTTGTGAAATAAAAGTTAGGATTTGTGATCTACGTGTACTACTTCAGCGTTTTGTTTTCAGTGGGCGAGTGAATGAGCTCGAGCGAAGATGATGATCTCATAAATTTACATATGAATGGACGTGTGTTAGCCAAGCCAATCAGAGACCTCATACAGAAACGTAATGGCGGCGAATCACTGGGATTTTCTTATGTAATATTAGTCCACTTCGCGATGCATTTTGCTAAATTTGCTTTTTAAAGGAGGCACCGTGGACCAGTGGTTAGGATAACGGACTCACTATCGGAGGATGGTGAGTTCGAGAACCGGTTCAAGTCCCGGTAGATCCAGAGTAGCGGATTCACTGTCGGATGATGGTTAATTCGAGACTCTAGCTCGGTGTTGTGCCCTTTAGCAAGGCACTTTACTCCTCAGTGCTCCATTGGGGTAGTGGGTTAGGGGTAACTCATCCTGTAAATGGGCTAGCGCCCGTTGGATGATGGACTAAATAAAAATAAATAAATAAGAGGAACATATGTAATAATAACAGAACCCCATGAGCTCGCACAGCATTTTGAGGGATACTGAAGTTATTTTAACTCGTGATGCGGCATATCCTGCTGTACTTTTCACTCGCTTCGCTCGCACTATAGGGAAAAATTGCGAGACTAGAGCGAGAAAATGACGCTTTCTCACAATCAGTGAGAATCTGTTCTTATTCTCACCGCAGTCGGTGAGAAAATTTTAATCTCATCTGGAGATTGGTGAGAAATGCATTCCTTGGCGAGAATCAAGTGTAAGAACAAATTCTCACCGGTGAGAATGGAAATTCTCACCCAGTACAGTGAGAATAATAGAATCTCACACCCCCAAGGACCTGGGATCAGATTTCTCACACGAGTTTGGGATATTTTGTCTCGGCTCGTGTGAGACAAAATATCCCCAACGAGTGTGAGAAATCTGATCCCAGGTCCTTGGTGTGTGAGATTATTTTTCTCACATGACCATAAAATGCGTTAAATTCACATTGGACATGTACAACATTATCCAAAATCGTGACAAGTCTGTCGTCTGCCACTGTACTTTGACCTGCTTACTTTGTGGTTCTGGTCTGTGTGTTAGGCCTACTCGTCGTGCCATTGGATAACATTTTGCGCGTGGAACAAAACAGACTGATTATCATCCAATCAGAGCTCGTATTATATTTACTGCAGAGTGTGGGACGGTTTCTGAGAGTGTGGGATCGATTTTTCCCACACTGTCGATCCCGCACTCCCAGCGGCCAGGAACGTGAGAATTGAAATTCACTGGCGAGAATCATCAAGACTCGCCGTTCATTGGTGAGAATCATCAAGACTCACCAGTGATTGGCTAGAATCAGAATGAATCAGAATGAATGGGGAGCCTTGATGATTCTCGCCAGTGAATTTCAATTCTCACTGTACTTGGTGAGAATTTCCATTCTCAACGGTGAGAATTTGTTCTCACACTTGATTCTCGCCAAGGAGTGCATTTCTCACCAATCTCCAGTGGAGATTAAAATTTTCTCACCGACAGGGGTGAGAATAAGAACAGATTCTCACTGATTGCGAGAAAGCGTCATTTTCTCGCTCTAGTCTCGCAATTTTTCCCTATAGTGTCGTGAAAAGTACTGCCGCAGGATATGCCGCATCACTCGTTAAATAACTTCAGTATCCCTCAAAATGCTGTGCGAGCTCATGGGGTTCTGTCATAGTATTTCACATTTCCGTTCTCGCACTAAAGACTTAAATACCAGTATTCCCTCAGTATTAGATGACCCATCTGTCAAAGCATGTCTCAATTCTTTACACAACACGAATATGTTATATATATATCCAGTGTATAATATATGAATTAAAGCTTCATTCAGGTAAGAGTAATACAACCTACACTGAGTCTCTTTCCTCCCTCACTGATGAAGACATTTTTTCAAACCATTCATCTGTGCTGAATGAATTTGGCATTCCTTTGCAAGAGAGGAACAAAACACTGCCTATGTTGTATTGAATACCTAAACTGCAAAACATTTGTCACAATTATTGAGTATAACTTTACCAACCATTAAAAATGGTCTTTTTCGATATTGTTACAAGTCTATTAAACGATTGGGTTGAATCAAATGTGGATACTCGAAAATTCAAAGGAATTGTTGCTTGATTTAAAAGTCAAGAGAAACAAGTACATGTCAATCCGAACATTTGACCTTTCCACATTATACACACAATTCCCCACGATAAACATAAAACAAGGCTGTCATCTATTGTTAAAGAAGCTTTTCTGCATAGAAATTGCAGTAGAAGGTACCAATACATTACTGTCACGCACAGGTCAGGTTATTTTAGTAACAGCATGGATGCCTAGCTCAAATACACAGATGAAGAAATTTATTAAAATGTTAAATTTCTGAATCGACAACATATTTGTTAAGTTTGATGGTATGACATTTCAACAATCTATCGGCATACCAATGGGTACAAATTGTGCAACCCTTCTTGCTGAAAAGAATCTGTATTCATATGAAGCAGAGTTCCTACAATCTCTCTACAAAGCAGTCTAAAAAACTTGCAAGGCGTTTTAAACAACACGCATAGATATTGATGATCTGATTAGTCTAGACAGTCCAGATATATCAAATTACTTACACTATATTTATCCTGATGAGTTGGAAATCAAAGAAACAGCAGAGGGTAAGAACTCAGCCTCATATCTTTATCTGTTCATAAAAGTGTGTACTGATCGGCTACACACTAAGCTGTATGACAAAGGGAAGATTTGGATTTTGAAATCATAAATTATCCCCACTTGTCAAGTAATATTCCGTCTGCACCTGCTTTATATGGTGTGTACGTGTCTCAACTTCTCAGATATTGTAGGTTTGTGATGTCTACGCTTATTTTTTTCATTGAGAACACAGCTCATTGGCTTCAAAACTAGTGAGACAGGGATACACATCAAAAAGACTCATTAGGACTTTCAAAACGTTCTACGGTCGATATGACGACATTGTGGCCAAATATGACACCTCGGTCACTCAAATGATTAGCGACAGCATTGCTGTCTTTAACGTATTACAGTGATTCATACACTGTATCATTTCATAAACATTTAGACAATTTTGGGACCTATCCTGACGGGTGTAGCAGGGTACGCTTGCCCATTCAAAACACCTGGTACCACCACTAATTATCAGTGGTTCAGGAATGTCCTACATAAATGTAAATCACAAATGTCCCATGGACCTGGTGATGTATTACCTTGAATGGAAATGATTATTGGGCCAGTTTAATGTCATATTAGCTGTGCACACTAACCAAATGACTGCAGTCAAAGTCAGAAATTTTGAAGAAAATTTATCACAGAGTCTAAGTCAGATATATGTATATTCCGGGTACGCTTCAACTGTACACTCTGACTAGATGCACCCCTTCTTGTGGGGAAGAATCTGTATTCATATGAAGTCAGAAAACAAGGAGTGAAATCGCCACAGATTGAAACAGCAGTGTCTATTTCACACTTTGCTTGTGCCAACTTTTGGTATTTACATTTGCTTAAAGCTCAACCATTTGATCCTGCAGACTAAATGTAGAGCTGAGACAACTTTCCTTGGCTAGTCTCTGAAATAAAATGATGGCAGTGTTCTATAATTTTGTGTTCTTCTCACAAGAAATGCACTTCAAAAACTGCATCAATACTCGAACACCAAATAAAATTGCATCCACAAAATGTTTTTTATACACAGTAAATACGTCTTTATTTAATTTTCGAGCACACATATTGCATGGTCTGAAGTAAGTCTTTTTCAGAGGACTATATGTTTTCATAGATATAGAGTTGATCAATAATCGAAAGATGGTTTTAACCAATAAGCAATTACGGCTTACACAATGACGATAAAGAATAGTACGATAGGAAAGACCAAAATTCTGATGCTTTACAATGAGTTCGAGTATGTAATAAAAGAGGGGGTGATATTAAACAGTGATTTATCAATACTACTAAGTTTATCACCAATAGACCAGCGGCCATCCTTGTAAGTTTTATCATTCCAAATGTGTACCAGAAAATTTTACAACACCGATACAATCTCAATGCATATAATCCACAGCAATGCATCTGATGACGTCAAATTTAGGGAATGCCTGACACGATTGGAACTAATTTGGGATAATTGGATTTTCATATTTTTAAAATTTCTCAAAAGTGTTAGGTGTCATACAGCTGAATGTTATGATATTACAAATTACTCATAAAAACAAGTGTGTAACTTAAAAAGAAAAGCAGATGAGATGACATTCGTAGATTAAATCGACATTACTTCACCATCCAATTATCCCAAATTAGTTCCAATCGTGTTAATGTTTAACTCCCTTAAATGGCTTCCTCATTTCTACTACTGCAGTTTTTGGCAAACTCAATTGTTTGTTCATGGGTTCAGGGTTCTCCATGCCCTGACATTTAAGGGTAGGCATGTGTATTGCTTGTTTCACTGGTTTTTTACTGTTGCTCCTGGAGAGGTGCAGGGTTCATGGACATCCACAAAATCCATTAAACTGTCAACATTCTGTGAAGAGACATCTTGCTGTGCATCAAATACGCCACTCTACAGAATACTGTAAGCCGTTTGACACCAGCTACATCGACGACAACTCTTACAAATGATAGAAAGAAAAAGTGTTAAATGTGAGATTTGCAGGAGAAACTTCACCTTTCTTAATGATATCATGAAGGATTTTGCTCTGAATACGTCAATAGACAACCTAAATTGAAAACTTCATGGAATTGTTACTACTTACCCCCTCCCCGTCTCATGTATAATAGTAACATAGGTTCACTGTATTCAATAGATGTATATATTTAATATTTATGTATAATCGTGACATTGAATAAGTTTTACAATAACACAGTCACTATTAAATATAAAATATGACTACCCTTAAATTGTGTCCTCTGTGTAGTCTACTGTAAGGCAGATTTTCCTACTTCTACATTCCGTACATTGCCAAATAAAAATGTATAAAATGAAAATCTTCGATCACTTGTAGTGTCACTTTGATCAACAAACAACAACAATGAGAATTATGTCAATCAAAACCCAATGCAGAAGATGTTTGATTTTGGCAATTGGCACTATCACATTCAGTCCATTCAAGCATTTAGAAGCAAACTATGCTGTCCGAGCATTAACAATTTTAGGGCAAATAAGACACATGCACCTACAGTCCAATATCATTTAAATTTTTGCTGAGAAAACATAATATGGAAAGTATAAAAACGAGGGGTGACTGAGTAATGATTAAACGAATTTAGTGAGGGAGTAGCTAGCATTTTTATGAATTTAATCACAGAAAATAATGTGCAACATGAAAAAATATTTAACTACTTACGTGACAATCAACAGCGTTGAAAGCTGCTCCACTATAGGTATGACGATAAAGTATGGTGTGTTGTCAATTGGCACCAACTGGCTTCCAAAATACGTGTAACACTCATGGCAAGAATGATGTTGTTCTAATAGAGTCTTGACAGACTCGAAGAACTCGCGGAACAATTTAAGGTAACTTACCAACTTTGCGACGACTTCATTTCAAACGTGAATTTGCCGGCAAGTTATGGAGTTTTTGTATAAAATAGCAACTGAAAGCAATTTCTATGAATTTTATTGTTTGTTCAAGAAATTAAGTGAGCGATATAATTTCAATGAAGATTTATGTGCAAGTGTAAAGAAAACGGATGAGCTCACGTAAAAAGTTTATGTCAGAGCGGAGAGGGCAAGTGTCTAGGTGTCAACGAGTAATTTAATTTAATTGCTCTTCAGAATACTGGCTAGATGACATTGTCGCAGAATTTAAAAAAAGGCCTTCGTTTTTTTCACAGTGTTGATTTTTTCACAGTGTTTACAACCGATTAGTTTTACAATGCCGTCTAACTCGACTCTAAAAATCTTAATTAAAAAACTGAGACAATTTTTAGAGACAATCTATAAGACAAACGTCTGTGAAATCTGGTGAACTTCCCTTAACGCGTTCTTGAGTAAACTTTTTTGAGCGTGTTGCAAAATAACAAAATGCCGATCTGAGAAAAGGGTAAATTGGTTCAGTTTTTCCCTTTGAATTACCAGAAACAATTTAGTCGACAAATAAAACATCCAAACAAGATAGTAGAATCAACTATTCACCCAAACAGAATATGAACTCATTGAAATCAGTGTCAAGGGTTGAAGTAATGCTAAAAGGACGATTTTCGGGCGCGATGTTTCCTTTCACAGCACAATGTACACAGTTGCCTATGACTAAGTGAACTTATGGGTCCCCGGGGAGGGATTACGCATAATATGTTGACGGTTTAGCTGTACGTTTTAGACAGAGTATTAACTGTTCGACCTAAGGCCAATGAGGAAATAAAAACAATAAACGCAAAAATACGCGACGACAGTGCATAACACAGTCCTGTACAAAACAGAAACCGTAAACAAAATAACTGACACTAACATTCCATTCAGAACTGTACACATATGTCACTGTTCTATTATCAAACTGAATCATGAAAGTCGATCAAATAAGGAAAAAAATATCTAAAAATTACTGTTGTACGGGTACATAAGCCACTGATGAAAGTAAATTTTACCGTTGAAAAGTTGTTCACCTTAGCTTCCCTTTTCAACGATAAATGAGGTGCCAAAGGTTAGATGACCAAAACCTCAAAATAGATGAACGGTTCTTAATTCTTATTGGTATATGGAAAACAATTCTTCAATCTTCAGTGAATGTGGTCCATTATGTTTGACGCTAACTATTTCTATTGATTATTCAATCTCAGAGCCTTGGATTTTGGACATAGGCATTCACAACGTCGTTCTTTGTATATGTGTACTTTGCCTTCTCCACGGCATACAGCTGTTGATACTGGGACTGAATAAAAACTGTGCCCTTTTTGATAACAATATATAGAATTCCAAGACCGATTGGCGAACTTCATGTTCTCGTGTATTGTTCAGTTTATACACAAAGCTATAAAGAACTTAATGCCTGGCTACATAAATAACTATTCTACTCTAGAGAGAATTGCTTTATTGCTTTCAACAAAGAATACAACTGACATTTTACAACTGCTTTTCTTTATTTATAAAGCCATATTGAAAAGAGAAAAAGCACTAGAGTTTTGCTCTCTCCTTTTCATGGAAAATAATCGGTTTTGTGTATACTCGGCTCACGGTTCCACTTTGTCTTTTCTGTATACTTGCTGTATCGTTTTAGTTGATTTACTTGTGATTAACGATTTCGTTTCATATATATTAAAGCACGCCATCGTTGTGATATATTTCAAAATTTTGAGACATGGACTTAAGCTCAGCTGGTCTCGCAATTTCAAACCAAGGCCCATTTTCGTGCCTAATTGATTGTTTGGTGGTAGGATACTGTATAGAAAAGATAAAGTGATACATCTATACGTCGCACGATTAAGATTAACTGCCGTCACACTTCTCTTCCTACCGCCTCTTTATAGGTTACATACAGAAAAAAAGTCATCGAAATTCTGATAACTGAAATCTCCTTAATTCAAAGCTAAATGTCGAGATTGTCGAGCCCGCCAAAGAACAGCTTGACAAGTTCAAGGTAAGTGCCAAGGACATGACTATTGAACACCCGAATCTCACATTACAGTGGTTTGTGGCCACATTCGAGGGATACATGGCAAAACGACAAAAGAATGGCTACGACACGAAATTCCATCTCCTGCTGTGCGTACAAGGTCTGTATTACTTTGAGGACTGGGCATGCACAGTCGACCAATTTTACGATCTTGTGTTGCCTGGAGGACTGATGGCAAACGCGATTGATAGCGGAGACAGTAAGTTACACATTCCAAGTAGTAGTGGCGCTCCAAAAATACTTCACCACAGGTTGCCAGAATGAAATTAATTAACTCACATGGCCACTGAAAATTGTACCAAAAATTCAAGATACATCGTTTAGCTTGATGACCTTTATTATGGGGGAAAGACTTAGATCTAACCATTACCAAGCCGAAAGCAGGTCAAAGTGATATATCACACGAAATGTGCACACACTTATATTATCATATATTCCAAATCACTGTGGCAGTGCTACATCACTTGTTAGAGCGCCGCTACTGAGTTTTTTGCGTTTTTCTTTCTCGTTTTGTTTTTGCTTCTTTTTAGCAGGTATTTCTTTCTGTTGTCCATGTATAGGTCAAATCAGCGACGTGTATATAATTACGAATGAGCAAAGAAACTTCCGGTGACATTGAGGAAAGGTCTATCGGATGGCATAGTTAAAGGATGCCGTGGTAGAGCCGACCGGCACAGTAAGGGCTTGGAATATCGAGTTTGATACATTGAGCGAAGCAACAATATTAATATAAGAAATTAATAGTGTATTTCCCCATATTTGTTATTTTAAGGTGAAAACTTCAGTGGGAAATCTTACTCTTGAATCTTCTCTGATACAGATAACTTCAATAAACTCTATGTGATCAATGAGGTAATTTTCTTTCAATTATTAATTTTTTAGATTTTATATCACGTTTTCCAACAGGTGCTTGCGGTATGCTGTTTACAAAGTACAGGGAGTGGGAAGGAAATCCCATGAACCTCCTAACCGCACACGATATCGCTTCCTATATGAAAACGAAAAGACTGAATTGTCAAAGCTATTTGCCTGAGGGCGCTGTTGATGTGGCTGAGGTATTTGACGAGAAGTCAGTGGAGGGCAACATGGTTTTTGATTTTCTCGTGCAGCGGAAAGACGTCAGGAAAAACGCTCAAAAAGAACTGTTGAAAACAGTCTTAGATTTTGTAATGGAACATTCTCACGAAGAGAAAGAAGGAAAGCGTTTCATGAGTGACGATGAGATTGAAATAGTTGTCATAAAATCTGCGTAGTGTCACACTTTACACTTAACAAGCAGATTTGTAAGTGACGATGACATTGAAACAGTTGTCATAAAATCTGCGTAGTGTCACACTTTACACTTAACAAGCAGATTTGTAAGTGACGATGACATTGAAACAGTTGTCATTAAGTCTGCGTAGTGTCACAATTGACACTTTGCAAACAGACTAGTAAAGCAAAACTCAATTTAAAGTGCCCTTATTTCACTCCTACCATGATTGAGAATAACACTACGAGATTAAATCAAATTTAGTCCAGTACTGCACATACTTGATGTTCATACATGACTAAAATAGCATTATAGGACTTTCAAACGCATCCATATTGTATCACAAATAAGTATAAAATTATTAGAATATAACATAGACATGCCACATGAATATTTAGTTAATCACGCGCATTGACAATGTGACCACAAACACACTTGGCAGGCCTATATTATTACGTGAGATACACCAAACATAATCATTTTTTATTTGTACAAAGTGACCTATATCATGGTAAGAAAGTATATCGGACAGGTCAGCAAAAAGAAAATGTATGTGATGGTCTTTGAATAAAATGATAAACCAGATCTCTCAAATGTAGTTATTTTTACCAACAACGTATACACTGCTGTTATTGAAGGATAATCGGTGTAAGTGAGAAATAAATATTCACGAGGTTCGACCTTTGACATACGACCCGAGGAAGTCGTCTTGATTTTACCTGTTGGACGCGTGCTTTGTCACTGACGTTACTCGATTGTCAAGTTCATGCAGAGAAGAATGCGTACCAATCCACATAGTTACGTGCGCGTTTTGTCTTCGATTTTTCTGTGTCTTCAAAGCGTGCTATCAGACATACAAAGACGTACTGTACAAAAACTTCACCGTGACACATCAAACTAAAAGTCATCCCATGTGTAGACAAAAATGCAGTCGTTGATATTGTCAATATCAAAAGTTGATGGGTAAATTTATTCAGCCCCCGCCCCCCCCCCAAAAAAAAAACAGGATAACTGTTGTTCTTCCCTGACAACCTACGCATTGAATTCAGTGATTATCGACTCTCAGAAATATTAACATTGTAGGTCAAATTATCACCGCGAAGACGTATCTATACAGAGTTAAGGACGTTGCCTTTTTATCGGTAGATTAAATGAAAAATTGATCATAAATTTCCAGAACTGTATCGTATTTTAGCGTGGCCATAGGGGAAACTTTTGATTTAACAATTTATCGCATTTTATGTTAGTTCGCTCCTCGAATTGAAAAACTTAAACTTTCATATTTGAAATTCAAAGTGGCCGCCATCCCTATCTTAACCCGAAGGAGAAGAATTGAATATTCGATTTTCAGAAAAAAAATAAAACGGTAAGGCCAGGAAGAAAAAATAAATTGTTCATCGGAATCGCCGCTTCTACTTTGGCGTATTTGGAATTTTTTTTGATCGCGGCAAATTCTTACTTCCGCATTACAAATATTTTTAGTACTGCCGCTGGTGGCGCCCTACACTTTGTCGGGTTTTCGCGGGCACGGCATTTTGAATGAGACTTCCGATGTAGTTGACCGCCAACACGTTGTTGTGACGTCTGAATTTGGCGAATCACGACGCAGAGTGGGTCGATTTGGCCAGAAATTTCCTCGTTTTGTAAAGGTTCGTACATGTCACATCGTGAGTATTAATTTGATCGCCAACATTTGACGTGATGGCCAACAGTTAGTTCCAAAGACGCTATTCAGTGTTTGTCCTGATATTACGTTTGGCGATTTATTCAACAAGATCATGACAGCAGATGGACGGTGCGTCCGATTGAATGAAAATTGCATCGAAAGTATAAAAATTTACGGCAATGACAAAACACATGGTTGCGTCGATGTTAAAGTACGATCTGAATGATGACTATATAACTTCATTCCGATCACAGTAGGGTACAGTGTTGTTAGACCATTGTGTAAAATGTGTAGAGACAGTGGTAAAGAGGCCAAAACATGGGGCCAAAGTAAAATGAAAGAACTCAGATGCTAGGTCCCACCAGGACAATATTAAAGGACAATACTGAATTGTTGGATTTCAGTGATTTGCTGTACATTTCAGTTTTATTCTGAGAGAATGTTGAAATTCTTGACCGCGGAGTGACGTCACTTTCACCTATTGCACGCGAGTGAGGTGAATTGGGATTTGACTGTACAGGACAGTGAACAATGCAGAAATTATGTGACAAAGGACAGAACTTAGTGTTTATCATTGACATAATGTTGAAACTTTGAATACTGGTGTAAAGGTTGAAATATTCACACTTCAATATTTTGTTCTCTCGGCAGTGTGACGCAAAAATGACGTAAAAAACCGCAAGTTCCCGGATGTCCGCGGTCAAGAATACTCAGAATATGTTGTGCAAACACTAACTGTGAATGTAATGGCCTATGTTATTGTTGGGAAATATAGTATTGAATTCAGTTACCAGTATCAGTGTTTCTTGTCTGAGATATTTCTGGTAAAAAGGGAAACAATTATCTTGCCTTGTCTGCATCTGTGCAAAAATGCCAGAGAACCGCGTTTACCTTCGGCCTAAAAAAAAATAAAAAAAAAATTTCGCTCGCCGCTCCTGGGACTTGGTCCAAAAAATCCGATGAACAAGATTTTTTTTTTCTCTGGCCTAAGAAACTTATTTTCTCCACGAACTTCAAAGTTCGCACAAAAAGTGATGGAGCAAATAAGGTACTATAAAAAATTTTGAGTTCGATAATTTGTCCCTGACCAATGCTCTATCGAAATACCGAAAGCCATCGGCCTATCTACATACATTTACGTAGCACACGCTTCGGAGACAGATTTTTGACCTCAGTATGTTTTTTTCAATTCTCTTCTGATCTACCGCTAGTGGGATTAATTTTGAATCGCTTGCAGCAAGTTCAGTTTTACAGTCTTAGTTTGTGAAAATAAAAAAGAATTAACACAGAGGAGGCGATCATTTAGAATTCAATATGTTGGTAAATAATGTGTAATTTGTTTTTCTAAGAACAAATTTTGCCCTATGGCCCCCTGATCTCCATACATGATTTCGTCTCGGACAGGGAATGGCTTCGTGTTAATTTGAGGAAAGAGAGTGGTTTTAGAATTTTAATTTCTTATGCAACCAATAGAAACAGTATTGGTTGAAAAACACATCTTTAGGCCAAAAAAAGTATCATTTCTGGTAACCGCATTCATGTCTGTCAGAACCTGCGCATCATGTCTTTTTGGGGGTGGGGCTTGGGTGGGTGGTTACATGCTCATCAGTACAGCTATCCTTGATATCCGTGTTTGCATGTCCAAAATGCTCAAAAGAAAACGGAAGTATTTTGCAGCCAGTGATAAAAGACCATAGCTGTTACATCAATAGTACCAAACCAGCATTGTTAGGAATAAAAAAGAAATAAAGGAAAAGATAAAAAAAAGAAAAGAAAACCGCGTCGCCGCATCACTTATATCAAGGACCAGGAACATTTTTTGGCATTATCAATCTCGAGAATTATTTTTTCCTTGGCCTTGCCTTAAGTACAGTGAAGCTTGTGGCCATCTCTGTCATATATTTGAGATATTGTTGGACATTCTTTAAAGTCTGTGCCCATGAAACGCTCGTTTTTTACATCTTCAAGTCACAGCCCATTTTGAATCTTTAGGGACAATAAATTGTACTACTGTTGCATGTTCGTCGGAAAGGCTGAAATAAAATTATTTAGTATCGTTGATTTTGATTAGCTAATAGTGACAGTGTCAGAACAAGTCGAAATGAAAGCCCAAAACATGACAAGAACAAAATGAACACGAAATATTTCAAAAAAGAAAAAAACATTATTTCTGGAACTTTAAAGGGCCAGTAATGTTAACTTTTGGTGACCTTTTTCTCATTATTTTTATTTTGCATGTCAATTGCAAGATTTTTTTCTAACATCTAAGGAATGTTGGAACATCAACTATATAGCTTGTCAACATACGTCTATATGTGTATAATGCACTGTTATTGGTTACATTTGAATTCTAGACTAAGTCCAGACCATAATTCCCTTGTCAACAATTATAATAGCAAAACAGTTCAGAAATGTACAGGCTGACAAGCTGAATACTGTGCATCTCAACATGCTTTGGGGAGTAGAACAAGAATGTGTGGTTGACATTAAAAATATAAATAGTGGGAAAATCATCCAAAGTTAGCATTACTGGCAGTCAACGATATAAAATCACATAATAATTTTCGAGCTACCACAATTACAATGTATACACAGATGACGATTTCATCATTTGAGAGAGCGCATTGACGTGCAATACGTTTAACCCTTTCACCAACATGGTTTTGCCTAAACCCATTGTTATCTATGGCAATTGTGGACCTGTTTACAGGGAATTCGGGATGAACAGGTTAATAGTCAGCAAAACATCTCAGCTTGTCAGCGATTCCTTGCATCTAGCGTACCTGTTTGCCGGGGCATACAGTTCAAAGGTCAGCTTATAAGAAGCCTGGGTAATACACTATACGACCTTGAAAACGTTACCGTACGGCGACTTGGCACAATGCCAAGCCTCCCCATTACATTCGCAAACATTTCATGCGACTGCACCAGAAGCAATGTTTTCATAACTGTCAAGCGTGGAAATTCAAAGTGCATTTATGACAAAAACAACCAGTGGGTTTCGGCGCGGATCGAGGTACATGGCAAGGTAGCTCCGTGGGACTAGCAGTTGTGGATCAATAGTTAGCGTCGACCATTGTAATCTACTTGACTATTCAGCGACTGATATTAAAGCAGAGCCACTGTAATACGTATATTGACAGCATGACGCGCTGTTGGGGTGCTCCCTTTGTGTCGCCGAGTGCTGACAAGACGCATAGGGCTATGTAAATCTGATGGTCATGAAATCATTTAGTTACAACAAGGCTGCGTAGAAGCGGGACTTCATAAAAGCACGACGACAGGCTGCAGCTGTAGTAACTGGCTATACAGCCAGTTGACGCCTAGGCTGCGTTCACAAATAACGATTAGGGGGGGCTGGAGGAATTTCGATTGAAATCTTATTTTTTTTCAGATCTCCCCCCCCCCAAAGTACCCAAAAATTTTTTCAAATGCCCCCCCCCTCTATATGGTCAAAATTTTTCAAGTCCCCCCCCCAACTATCACAGGCCCGCATATTTGTAAAGGATGTGAGCGCAGAAAAAATAAACATATTGCGCCGTTCCGCTCACAGGTGTTCAACACTACCTGTATTAGCACTTTCTATAGTCATATTCCCAAGGCAAGTTCTTTAAATGCATCAGTGAATTTTTTAGATTTATTGGTCTAAAAGCCAACTTGAGTTAATCCAACTCTGGCCAGGTCAATTGCTCCTGCTGAGGAGCACACAAAATGACAATCATGAGAGAGTAGGCAAATTGTGAATTCTGGCTAATTGCCATATTGCACAGTGACCTACCAAAAATTTTTCCAAAACTACAAGACATCTATGAATTAGATGCTACTCTAAATTGACAATACTGGAAGGTTAAAATGTTCCACCAAATAAATGTTTTAATCTCTGAAATTTTGGGTGTAATAATTTCAAATTTGGTTAAAAAATAAATAATTCCATTTGGTCAAATATTTTTACTTTTAGTCTTTACTGTTCAAAGTTTTACATCTGTATCATTTTATAACAGAATATGAAAATTAAGAAATCCAAGCATGGTGACCCTATCTTTTTTCTGTAATATTTGATTATTCTTATATGCTAGAATTCAAACATTACTATGTGTTCTTGCATGTGTTGCTCTCTGGCCTGATCTTGTGTACAATTATGTTTCACTGTCATGAGCATCATTTGACCCAAATTCTTCTTCAACTACCATGTACATCAGAGTCAGAGCTATCTCTGTCACTGATCAGGTATGCAGTGACAGTGAAACTGCAGGAGCAGAGCTTTAATGAAGTGACACCATCCGTAGGCAGTAGCTGTATTAACTTTGATAATTTTGGCAATATTTTGGTTCAGTTTTACAAATTTGTTCTAGTTCTACTCCCTACAGCATGTTGAAATGTCTAGTATTCAGCTTGCTATCACAGCCTATTTATGTGTACCATGCATTTGTATCACTGACAACTGACTGTCAGTCTGGACTCCAATTAAATTATCACTAAATACATATTTATATTTATATATACAGGCTTTGTCGACAAACTAAATATTGTATGTTTGAGCATGCTGTAGGGAGATAGCAAGAAACTGTAGTTGTTATATTGCATAGAAATATTGCAGAAACCATTAACAGTTGCAACTTCTGCCCTGTTACGAGGCTCAAGTTTGTTTTTTTTACGACAAATCACACATTTAGATTTTTTTCGATAAAAGTCATGAAATGTGACAAAATGGTTCTACATTTTGTTAAATTATTTCTAACATTAAACATTTTGATGACATAAAAATGGTATTCATTTTTCATTGAATTATCTACAAAAGCTTGGAATTGGCAAATGTAAAACACAAAGGGAACAAAAAATTTTCAAGTCCCCCCCTATAGGTAGAGCAAAATTTTCAAGTCCCCCCCCTCTACTACCCAAAAATTTTCGAATCCCCCCCCGAATTCCTCCAGCCCCCCCCTAACCGTTTTTTGAGAACGCAGCCCTATAAGAGGGTATGCGACAAAATAAACGAATACGCAGTTGTAGATGAGTACGGTCGTCGTCGTATATAGTTCCGTGGGCTAGAGGGGTCTACGTGCACCCCCCCCACAGGATAACAAACCTGTATTTTTCAGAACCCTTGGGATCCCTAGAATACGAAATGGAATTTTAACAGGAAAAATATAGGGACGCAATAGCTGTTATGGTCATGTTTTGAAGGGTACCGCAAAATCACGATTTTCCAAGCCAAATGCATTTTCGTCAAATCTGTCTTCTTGTAAGTCATGTGCTGAGCTCATTTTTAACATAACCTCACTTGTTTGGTATCATTAGAAAGGGAATTTATTCCTCTTTAACATGACATATTGCACTATGCAATATCTTCTACAGTTTTTGTCAAATATAACCAAAACTTACCCCTTACCCAAAATTTAACATTGTAAATTACAGTAAAACTCAAATTCTACCAATTTTTTAGCTGGGCATAATAAAATATGCATTGCTTTGTCTGAAATCTGTTTTATTTGATACAGGGACATGTCGGAAATATGAAATAGACTTTTAACAGAAAAAATTGGGAATCTACAGCTGTAACAGTCATATTTTGAAGGGTACCGCAAAATAACAGTGTTGCAGATTTGCATGCATTTTTGTTAAAACTGTCTTCTTATAAGTTATCTGCTGAGCTTGTTTTTGGATATAACCTGGCTTGTTAGGTATCATTAGAAAGATAATTTACTAATCTTTGAAATGACATATTGTAACATGCAATATCGTGTGTAGTTTTCATGATATGTAACCAAAACTTACCCCATACCCCTAAGTTTACATTGAAAATTTCAGTCATAGCTAAAACCAAATTCTACCATTTTTTTAGCTTGACACAAACAATCTGGCCGTTTTTGCTATGAAATCTGTTTTATTTGGTACAGGAGCATGTCAGAAATATGAAATAGACTTTTAACAGAAAAAATATTGGGAATCTACAGCTGTAACAGTCATATTTTGAAGGGTACCGCAAAATAACAGTGTTGCAGATTTGCATGCATTTTTGTTAAAACTGTCTTCTTATAAGTTATCTGCTGAGCTTGTTTTTGATATAACCTGGCTTGTTAGGTATCATTAAAAAGATAATTTACTAATCTTTGAAATGACATATTGTAACATGCAATATCGTGTGTAGTTTTCATGATATATAACCAAAACTTACCCCATACCCCAAAGTTTACATTGAAAATTTCAGTCATAGCTAAAACCAAATTCTACCATTTTTTTAGCTTGACACAAACAATCTGGCCGTTTTTGCTATGAAATCTGTTTTATTTGATACAGGGACATGTCCGAAATATGAAATAGACTTTTAACAGAAAAAATATTGGGAATCTACAGCTGTAACAGTCATATTTTGAAGGGTACCGCAAAATAACAGTGTTGCAGATTTGCATGCATTTTTGTTAAAACTGTCTTCTTATAAGTTATCTGCTGAGCTTGTTTTTGGATATAACCTGGCTTGTTAGGTATCATTAGAAAGATAATTTACTAATCTTTGAAATGACATATTGTAACATGCAATATCGTGTGTAGTTTTCATGATATGTAACCAAAACTTACCCCATACCCCTAAGTTTACATTGAAAATTTCAGTCATAGCTAAAACCAAATTCTACCATTTTTTTACCTAGACATATAACATCTGGCCATTTTTGCTATTAAATCTATTTTATTTGGTACAGAAACATGTCAGAAATATGAAATAGACTTTTAACAGAAAGAATATTCGTATTCTATGGCTGTAACTGGCATATTCTGTGGAGTACTGCAAAATCACAGCAGTGCAGACTCATATGTGTTTTTGTTAACTTTGTCCCATTGTAGGTCATCTGCTGCGCTTATTTTATTACATAACCATGTTTATTTGGTATCATTAAAAAGCTAATTACTATTGTTCTTAATGACATATTGTTATATGCCATATCTGATATAGTTTTCACGGAATATGACGAAAACTTACCCCATACCACAAAGTTTATATCGAAAATTACTTTCGTAGCTATCGTCAAATTCTACCAATTTTCTAGCTAGACATAACAAATAAGGCAATGCTTTATATGAAATCTTTTATTTGGTACTGAGGAATGTCAGAAATATGAAATAGACTTTTAACAGAAAATATATTGGGACTCTACAGCTGTAACAGTCATATTTTGAAGGGTCTCGCAAAATCACAGTATTGCCAACTCGCTTGCTTTTTTGTTAAATCTGTCTTCTTATAAGTCATCTGCTGAGCTTGATTTTTGACATAACCTGACTTGTTAGGTATCAATAGAAAGGTAATTTACTAGTCTTTAAAATGACATATTGTAATATGCAATGTCTTGTTTAGGTTCATGAAATAGGACCAAAACTTACCCCATACCCCAAGGTTTACACAGCAAATTACTGCAAATCTGAAACTCTACCCTTTTTTACAATTTATTAACTTTATATACCAAAGGCAATGCTTGTATGCAATCTATGAAATCTGTTTTTGTTAAAAAAGTATGTCACAAATATGAAACTAACTTTTAACAGGAACATAATATGATTTTGTAGCCTTTTGGATCATATTTGGAAGGGTACCCAGGTATCAGGGCAAATTTGCCGAAACACATACATTTGCAATATATGGGTTCCCCCTCCTAAAATGATCCAAATGACTACTTAATTGTATCATCTTCCCGTTATAAGTTACTTTTATACTTGTGACATACTTTTGTAACAAATAAATCAGATTTTAAACAAGAATTGCCTTTTGTATTATGTGCAGCAAAAATGGTAGAATTTAAGATAAGCCGTAATTTGCGATTAGAACTTTTTGGGTATGGGGTAAAGTTTGACCATATTCCAGGAAAACTATGAATGACATTGTATATGACAATATGTCATCTTAAAGAAAAATAAATTGCCCTACTAATGATACCTCACAAGCCAGGTTGTGTCACAAAATAAGTTCAGCAGATGACTTACAAGAAGAAGAATTTAACAAAAAAGGTGCCAGTTTGCGGTACTGCGATTTTGCATTTCCCTTCAAAATATGGCTGTTACAACCATACAGTCCAAATATTTTTTCTGTTAAAAGTCTATTTCACATTTCTGACATGACCCAGTACCATATACAACAGATTTAATACCGAAACAGAGCTATTTTTATCATGTCTAGCTAAAAATTCACGGAATTTGATCACGTTATCTATGACAGTACTTTCAATATAAACCTTGGGGTATGGGGTACGTTTGGTCATATTCCATGAAAAATATACAAGATATTGCCTGTTACAATATGTCATTGTAAAAAATATTAAATTACCTTTTCAATGATACTAAACAAACCCAGTTATGATCAATAACAAGCTTAGTAGACGACTTATAAGATGACAGATTTAACAAAAACGCATGCGAATCAGGAATACTGAGATTTTGCTGTACCCTTAAAAATACAGCTGTTACAGCTATAGAATCCCAATATTTTTTCTGTTAAAAGTTCATTTCATATTTCTGATATGGCAAAATACAAAATAAAACAGATTTCATACAAAAAATTGTCTAATTTTTTATGTCTGCAGTAAAAAATTGCTGGAATTTGACAGTAACTATGACAGTAGTTTTCGATGTAAATTTGGGGTATGGGGTAAGTTTTGGTCATATTTCATAAAAATCTATACAAGATATTGCATGTTACAATATGTCTTTTAAAGACTAGTAAATAATCTTACTAATGATACCTAACAACTTACATTATATTCTATAAGAAGCTCAGCAGATGACTTAAAAGACGATAGATTCAACAAAAATGCACACAAGTCAGGAATACTGAGATTTTCCTGTACCCTTCAAAATCTGACTGTTACAGCTGTAGATTCCCAATATTTTTTCTGTTAAAAGTCTATTTCATATTTCTGATATGTTCCTGTACCAAATAAAATAGATTTCATAGCAAAAACAGCCATATTTTTGTGTCAAGCTAAAAAATGGTAGAATTTGGTTTTAGCTATGACTGCATTTTCATGTAAACTTTGGGGTATGGGGTAAGTTTTGGTTACATATCATGAAAACTACACAAGATATTGCATGTTACAATATGTCATTCAAAAGATTAGTAAATTATCTTTCTAATGATACCTAACAAGCCAAGTTATATTCAAAACGAGCTCAGTAGATAACTTATAAGACGACAAATTTAACAAAAATGCATGCAAATCTGCAACACTGTGATTTTGCGGTACCCTTCAAAATATGACCGCAACAGCTGTATAGTCCTAATATTTTTTCTGTTAAAAGTCTATTTCATATTTCTGACATGTCTCTATACCAAATAAAATAGATTTCATAGCAAAAACAGCCAGATTTTTTGTGTCAAGCTAAGAAATGGTAGAATTTGGTTTTAGCTATGACTGAAATTTTCAATGTAAACTTTGGGGTATGGGGTAAGTTTTGGTTATATATCATGAAAACTACACACGATATTGCATGTTACAATATGTCATTACAAAAAATAGTAAATTATCTTTCTCATGATACCTAACAAGTCTGGTTATATTCAAAAACAAGCTCAGCAGATAACTTATAAGAAGACAGTTTTAACAAAAATGCATGCAAATCAGCAACACTGTTATTTTGCGGTTCCCTTCAAATATGACTGTTACAGCTGTAGATTCCAATATTTTTTCTGTTAAAAGTCTATTTCATATTTCTGACATGTCCCTGTACCAAAAAAACAGATTTCATAGCAAAAACGGCCAGACTTTTTGTGTCAAGCCAAAAAAATGGTAGAATTTGGTTTTAGCTATGACTGAAATTTTCAATGTAAACTTTGGGGTATGGGGTACGTTTTGGTTATATATCATGAAAACTACACAAGATATTGCATGTTACAATATGTCATTCCAAAGATTAGTAAATTATCTTTCTAATGATACCTAACAAGCCAGGTTATATTCAAAAGCAAGCTCAGCAGATAACTTATAGGAAGACAAATTAAACAAAAATGCATGCAAATCTGCAACACTGTTACTTTGCGGTACCCTTCAAAATATGACTGTTACAGCTGTAGATTCCCATATTTTTTCTGTTAAAAGTCTATTTCATATTTCTGACATGTCCCTATACCAAATGAAACAGATTTCATAGCAAAAACGGCCAGATTTTTTGTGTCAAGCTAAAAAAATGGTAGAATTTGGTTTTAGCTATGACTGAAATTTTCAATGTAAACTTAGGGGTATGGGGTAAGTTTTGGTTATATATCATGAAAACTACACACGATATTGCATGTTACAATATGTCATTCCAAAGATTAGTAAATTATCTTTCTAATGATACCTAACAAGCCAGGTTATATCCAAAAACAAGCTCAGCAGATAACTTATAAGAAGACAGTTTTAACAAAAATGCATGCAAATCTGCAACACTGTTATTTTGCGGTACCCTTCAAAATATGACTGTTACAGCTGTAGATTCCCAATATTTTTTCTGTTAAAAGTCTATTTCATATTTCCGACATGTCCCTGTATCAAATAAAACAGATTTCAGACAAAGCAATGCATATTTTATTATGCCCAGCTAAAAAATTGGTAGAATTTGAGTTTTACTGTAATTTACAATGTTAAATTTTGGGGTAAGGGGTAAGTTTTGGTTATATTTGACAAAAACTGTAGAAGATATTGCATAGTGCAATATGTCATGTTAAAGAGGAATAAATTCCCTTTCTAATGATACCAAACAAGTGAGGTTATGTTAAAAAATGAGCTCAGCACATGACTTACAAGAAGAAAGATTTGACGAAAATGCATTTGGCTTGGAAAATCGTGATTTTGCGGTACCCTTCAAAACATGACCATAACAGCTATTGCGTCCCTATATTTTTCCTGTTAAAATTCCATTTCGTATTCTAGGGATCCCAAGGGTTCTGAAAAATACAGGTTTGTTATCCTGTGGGGGGGGTGCACGTAGACCCCCTCTAGCCCACGGACTAATACATATGCTACAAATAACATGATTCTCATCTATACATTTAAGTTGTTATGTCATTCATTATACCTTTAATCTGACCACGTCCCTCCAGCCACGTGATCTGGCCTTTATGTCCACTCGCGGGAAAGAGTGGGTGTTGAAACTGCCCTACTTTTGCTGCACGAATCCGTGACTCCGAATGGCTAATTTATATCTAGGTCAAAACGGCAGGACGACGTCTGACCGTCTTGTTTGTCGTGAAGGATATTTTGTTTAACCGAGATTTTTTTCCTTTTGAAATTCTTGTTTTGGTTAGGTGGTCGCCTCGACGCCAAGCTCTTATGGGTTGATGTTTGATCGGTTCTGAGAATTGCATTGTTATTCAAATATGCAGGGTGATCAAGAGCTGCCATTTTGTCTCACAAACCTTGGAAATCCGTTCGCCCATTCTTGATCATCGCACAACGGGCCAGTCACATCTGGCAAACAATCTGAGTACACCTAATGCAGGTCTGCTTGTACAGGTAGGTTTATTCTCTCGTGTAAATCTGATGCAATCTCGGATTTGTAAGACCGTGGAATTACAACTGCCCATACAAGACTGCATGACCGTTCCCGCGTTGCTGTAACGTAACCCTACCGACATCAATAAACAACTCTGCGCGTCGAATGGCGACGCACTTACAATGAGCATGGATGTAAAAAATAGACATCCATGCAATGAGCAAGCTTAATGGGTCGACTAAAGAGCATTGTCAGTGCAGCTAGATTGCATTCTCGTTATGCCCGGACCTGTAAACTAAATAGTATACCTTGTTCATTCGGAAATTGACCTCAGCTGACCCGGAAATGTTACCCAGAGTACAGACGGCTGCACCGTGGCCGCGGTGATGACATATCCACGATCATTGGTGTTCACATTCAGTCATCCCTCGTTATAGCTGCAATAATTGTAGCATTGGTTGGCCGTGGGCTTGGGCTTCTGTCGTGTGGCTCGCGCCTTGCCCCAACCAAGCAAGGCGCAAGCCGCACGACAGAAGCCCAAGCCCCACGGCCGACCAAGGCTATTATTGCAGCTACCCTGTTAGTGCGAAACCTCCCTGCCTCTGCCTGCCATATTCGCTGTTTGTGACCAACAGCGCATTTGACAAAAACAACAAGTGGGTTTGTACTTTAAAAACTTGGTAACGTCTTTCGGCTCTCGTAACTTTTGATGTATTCCACACAGCAGTTCATTAAATGTGTTGTGTTTGTTAAATATTTATTTGGGATATACATGTACTCAAGGAATTCTGTCACAGTGTTTAGTGTTGCTGGTGTTCAACTTGTATTAGGCCTACCCTAGGTATTTGTGCAGTACATTTGTGTATCTCGAATCGCTTCTAGTGCCTATGATCCAATGTTATTGTAGACAGCCAAATTCAAATCCGCACTAAATTACATGTCGACACACATTGTATGTCTCTCTTCCACTGCATATGATGCTACTATACATATTAGTGCCGATAAGGCTAATAAATACATGAATATCTGTTTCGGAGTGATGTAAAAAGTATCAAAAGTTGCAACTACCGTGCTTTTTTATTCCCTCTTTCAGCATAGACCCTATGCTTTCAGGGAGGCACACGCTAAGCTACCTGGTTATAGGCCTACACACAAATAATGGAAATTACATCTACATTAAATCAACCATCTTGTTTGCATTTCCTGGTATTCAATCTTAACTCCTGGATGTTATTAATGCAGATCCACATCTTCTCAGTTGAAATTATAGAGCAATGGCTTTAGGGAGTGGCATACGACCGTTGAATGCATTTTATCTGGAACTACAGAGACAGCTGTCATCAGAAGATGTCACTAAGATCAAGGACCAACTACTCCATAGCCATGTCGACAGAGCTGATTACGATAGACTGAGAACGGCAACTCAAGTATTCCAATATTTAGAAGACCGAGGGTATATATCAACGAAAGACCTATCTTTATTATTCGAATTGTTCCATAGAATTCAACGACCGCATTTAGCGGATAAGGTGAGAGAGTTTTTAGAAAATCCTCTGTCACCTATCTCGCCGTTACGGTCGCCTCTTTTATCCCCGACTCAGCGGTTACCTCCGTCACCGTTACCATCGCCATTACAACGGTCTCCACCATTGCCAGTGTCACAGCAACAGCAGTTGCTCCCTTTCTTTGGAGGAAGTGTAGGTGATAAGCGGCCTCAACAGGATTTTGGAGGTGAGATATTCCTTTACAATATTAGCCTTCGACTGCGGTTGTTGCTGTGATTGTTAAGCTACCCAATGTGGTTTTTTGCTGGGGCAGTGATATTTTCTCATTTGCATATTTCGTTATTTTCTGTGTGTGTGTGTCTCTGTTTCTGTCTCTGTCTTTAACCGTCTCTCTTCCGTCTTTCCCTCTTCCCCCCTCTCCCTCTCTCTCTCTCTCTCTCTCTCTCTCTCTCTCTCTCTCTCTCTCTCTCTCTCCCTCCCTCTCTCTCTCTCTCTCTCTCTCTCTCTCTCTCTCTCTCTCTCTCTCTCTCTCTCTCTCTCTCTCTCTCTCTCTCTCTCTCTTGTCAAAATAAATTGTGCTCAAACCTAGATCGGAAATTCATTTTAGTTACGGAGGAATTAGGTGCCATTCTTCGCTTTGTTCTGTACAATCATGTCAAATTACAGTGATTGAATAAGCGTATTTTTCAACTGCCAGGAACAAACGGTGCGTTTTCTCAGAAACGAAATGAAAGTCAGAATGTTTAACGATCAGAGTCAACGACTGTCATCATTTAAAATTTATTATAAAATGTACAGGTGTTTTTAGGGCGGGGGGGGTTGTACAATTGTGTGAATTCAAGTGGGGCACATCGAATGCATTTTACTCAACAAACCATGTTTGATTGGCATTGGGACCTACAGACCAACACTTTCAATGCATCTACTCGAAAGCAACAATATTTATCATTTCTGCAGACCGACAGGTTGCCAAGAGACCTACAAGAGAAACCATGATTCAACAGCCTCACTTTGGTAAATATCTTATTTTTTTACTTCAAGTTGTATTAGTATGGATCACTTTCAAATTTTGCGACTAAGTTTGGGGAAGTAAAATCAGCACACTAAGCGCCTCTGTTTGACTTTCTCTTTCAGTAAAAGGGAAGCAGAGTATGCTGTTCGTCAACTCTGATTGGTCGAATGAAATGCACAGAATCTCAATATTGAGCCGTCTTCTTGCCGGCGTTCTAGAATCAGAAGCCGTCGACAGGTATGCCACGACCTTGGAAGTCAGCGATACAGGTTTCACTGTCGACAAAAGCGGTGTCACGGTCGTCAACGCGCTGGAAAGTAAAGTCGACATTCTCCAAAACAAGACACCGACTCTAGACTGGCTTATTAACTACCCGAACGCCATCTACGATCACATGCAAGGCATTGAGAACATAAGACTTGTGGTTGGACACATGTCGACCGGAAGTGACGAACACTTACACCAGGCCGGCCTCGCAGTACACGAGAACATGAAGCAATCCAAGTTCGTCTTGTTCAACCATTCAATCCCAGAAGGTATGTCAGTGGTCACTCCTGACGTTGAGGTCGCTGCCAAAGCCGAGGTGGTATTTTCGGTTGGTCCGACAGTGTACAGTCACTTCCAAACTCAATATCACGTTCCTCCTGCCCCAAAATGTCACATCTGTTTTTACCCGCCAACCAGTGCACAGCTTATGGGTTTAAATGTG
This sequence comes from Ptychodera flava, assembly GCF_041260155.1. NCBI lineage: Eukaryota > Metazoa > Hemichordata > Enteropneusta > Ptychoderidae > Ptychodera > Ptychodera flava. The sequence goes on from NC_091928.1 coordinate 9,027,954, forward strand.
AAAGTTCCGAGTAAAGACAGCATGCAGAGAATCCTCACATTCTGTGAAGTGACAACGACGGAAGACTTCAAGAAATACAACGAAATCGCAATCGCCATGGGAAAAGTTGCGGAGAAGTTTCATGGCACTAAACAATCTGTACCGATATGGGACGTCATGGTCTCGACCAAAGACCTCGCTGGCAAATTGCGCGAGCATCTCAGAAAGGCCTCAGGGTCCCCGCAACTTCAACTTTACACAATACCAAGCCCATCCAACCAATCCCTAGTCGTAAAATTGCAACAGAGCGTGTTACTCGTTGTTCCAGAGAAACGAGACCCATTCAACTACGTAGCCTACTTCGCTATGCAGGCAGGGCTGCCGGTGGTCGTAGCAAAGCGCTCCGGTATGGGAGAATTTCTGGTTGAACTGTGTCCGCTCATCTGTGATGCTTACATGGTCGACGCAGGAGTGCACGATTTCAGTACATCCGATGCAGACAATTGGCGGCAGAAGATAATCGATAACTTGAAAAACCAGGAACTGTCTTTCGAGAGAGCGAAGCAAGTAAAGGAAGCCCTTGCCAATAATGATCTCATCAGGAATTCGACGAGAAGTTTCGTAGAGTACTGTAGGCGTGCATTCCATGGGAAAGGTAAGTTACAATTTGTAGTATATTGCGCTAAGTACAAATTCATAGATGCATTGTAAATATTTCCGGTGCTGAGCAAATTGAAGTAAGTTGAGTTTTGTTTTGACGACTATAGATCACTTCGTTGCTTGCTAGGCAAGACAGTTTAGGCCGAATTTGTGTAAACGCCTTATGTCTATTCCGACCTAAATGTAATGAAATACAAGTTTACGAACTGACCAAATCACTTTAAATCAAAGTGAGCCAAAGAAAGAATGTGTTCCGATAACGCCATCTAACCTACTATATGGCACTAACTTCACTGTTACCTTCATTCACTATTACCGATTTTTTCGAAAACAGTGCATCAAATGACCATTTTTGCCGTTTTCGCGGGCTTTATCTGCATCATGATAATGGAAACGTTCACGCGTTTACTATTTTAGTCCGAAGGTTTGTTGTTTATGTGCATTTGTTTACATATTTGAAATATTTATATTACGATAAAATTTAAAAATTAATTTTGTGTGTATACATTCTGCTTCCACATTCTAATACGAATATGTCGTACCTGAACGCAGACGATCTTGCAGAGAGCAATCAGGGCGGGAATATTCCAGCAGTTTTGCCTTCAAGGGATGACGGAGAAGTAGACGGGGGCCGGAGAAATGATAGCGACGTTTCTGAAGGTTTAGAGGTGAAGAAACTTGTTATTTACCGTTGTCATCAAATAGACCTTTTTCGTGTTATCCCGCAGTACATTGCTGTGGCTGTATCAAACACCGTATAGACTCTAAAAACAAAAATATTCTGATTGTGTGTTGTACAACGGATTATTATATCATGGAGATATGACAAAAATGCCTCGTGTATTTTGTATCCCTCAGAGAAGAAAATGTAGGCCAGGGTTTAACTTGCCAAAAAGTTCTATAAGTAACATAGCAAATACCCTAAGGCTAAAAAAAGTTAAAACGTACTCTCTGTATACTATAGCGCACTGCATCATGAAACAGTAAAAGAACTTTATGGCGAAAAAAATCCTACCACTGCAACAATAGCAGAGTATGTATCTTCGACTACTAATTTTGTGGAAAAAACTTTCTGATTTTTGAACTGTGGAGTGAATACAATTTCCTACAAATGTACTTCTTCCTTTACTATTGACACAGACAATTACTTTTTTCACAATCTCGACACATTCTTGTGTCCCGTCTATTTTTTTTCAATTTAGATCCATTTCAAAAGTATCGTTTGGCGTGAAAAACTGGAAAAGTTGATGGCGATGACTGATGATCAGCATGTTCAACAGTTAGACGGCGTAAAATTATGTTTGACGGATGAATTCCTAATTGCTAGAGGGTAAGTTGCGTCTTGCTACTGATCAAACGACTCGATAAACCGTCGTGCAACTTGTTTTTGAAACTGCGAGATTTGACTAGATTTGACATGATTTTTCGTTGCTATGGTTCAAGGTCACTTCTAAGAGGCGCTCGGAGAAAGCAAATCATTAATATAGTCAAAGACCCTAGATAATTCAGTTACCAATTGCAAAAACTCGCTAATTTCTTTAACAAAATTAAAGCCAGTGGAACCTACGGTCATGCCAATCTTATTTTATTTCACTTGGCAAAATCCTAATTTCATATCAAAGTCTTGCGAGATCTCACTGAGAAAGGACAACTGTATATCATTTTTACGTTGGATACTTTTGTGGATCCCTTTCAGTATTTTCTTCGAAGTTATCAATTAATGCGATTCATTATCGGAGGTTTCATTAATTTCTTTTTACCTCCCTAGTGGGCATCTGACCGACGTATACGTGGCAATAGACCTGAAACAGTCAGTAGAAGTCGCTGTCAAGAGAATTGATCCCAAGGGTGCTTCAATTGAGAATGAAGTAGCAGTGATGAAGAGAGTAAATGGTTTATCGATGAACATTGTAGAACTGTATGTAAGTACGTCTTCCTGCTTATTCCGGCCACTTAACGAACAATGATTTAGAAATTATTGGATTCACTGTATTTAGGCCCTAAATGTAGTTTTGTTGTCATAATCGCAATGACTTTCATAATTTCATATAAGTTTCATCTAATTTCATCCAATTTCACTCTTTACAAACTTCAGAATCTATAATTAGTACATTGAGGATAGTGAATTATTGAGAAGGTTCGCTAATCATTTTTCAACGTGTTTTAATACCCTAGCGTCACATACAACCGGACTCGATATACGATCGAAGTCTTTAGCTTGTGATGGAACTGTGTGAGAAGACTCTGGAGAGCTATATTCAAGAGCTGAGCACAGGTTCAGATGAGGAAACTCGCCAGGTTGCCTACAGAAATGTCATCATACATTTTTTGTCAGGCTTGAGAACTCTGCACAAAATGAAGATTGTTCACAGGGACCTAAAGGTAAGCAGACGCGATGAAAATCATGATTGTGATAAGGTAAAGCTAACCATAATGGATAAAAAGTAACTACATAAACTCTGTTAGCGATACAGTCCGAAAAAAAAGGAAATATTCGTATTGTCTATATGTAATACGATGACCGTACTAGCAAGTAAACAAACTACGTCGGTGTAAGTTACAGAGACTGAAAATGTACTAATATTTAATTGATTATTGTTAAAGATTTGTCATCTTTATTTCAATTTTCACACAGCCTAGGAATATCCTCATAGACTATCGTGGAAGAGCAAAACTCAGCGACTTTGGCATAAGTCGGCTCCTTGCTGATCAAACCCGCATCCATACGAAGAAAACAATAGCTGCAGGTAGTATAGGCCAGTTATCGATATCAATATAAGAGGATCATCCTCACACTGTCTGTCATCTCGAAGACTACGACGTCGTGGAGGATGTATTCGTTTTGCATACAAAACAAGTAGACTAAATATAAAGCTTTTCAGTTTAAATTAAATGTTCCAGACCGGTCCTCAACGCTGCCAACTGATGTAAACTTTTTTGTACCGTCTTCAACACTGACTACTCGGACTTGTCGTTATCAGGAACGGAGTGCAGGGAATCATGGGAAATGGTGGCGCCGCTAATTGAAGGAAGAGGGGAAGCAATGTACAGAGAAAAAAGCGATATTCAGGTAAAAATAATGGTTGACTATTGTTGCGTCCGCGTCCTAGGTTTCATGTTTTTTTGTTTAGTTTAGAGTTATCAAACTCCAATTGTAGACAGACGGACAAACGTCGGTGCAATATTTGATGCGCTGACGTAACACTGGGGCCGACAATGAGAAGTATGCGATTGCCTAATATTCAAATTTTCCTTTGTCAAGTGATTTGGTTGGGATTTGGATTGTGTTGAAGTCAATGTCCGCTCGCCACACGATCCGAGACACATTAATAGGCTACCGGTGACTGTGAAAGCGATAAACACAATTTCTAACAACGTTTGCATTAATTTCTTGGACAACATCAACAAAATTATTTGTTTGCACGTAAAAGTTTGTGTTTGCACATTTTACAGTAAAGTAAAAACATATCATACAAAACCATCGCCTATGTTAATTTGCAAGCACTTTAATTAATAAATCATTGCATTTAAAGGGACATAAGCTGTAACTTGTGGCAAGTTTTCCAGTATTCTATTAGCAACTACCGTGTCTGACCCTAATCCGTTTGTCATGCTGAAATTTCACGTATTCTTTTTGTCAGCATATATATGTATATATATATATATATATATATATATATATATATATATATATATGAGTGTAGTGATCATTGTTTATTGTTCACAAATGAATTCTAGTCCGGACTTGAATACAATTTTCAACAATTACAATGGAGATTATACTTATATAGGTTGTGTTTATATGCTAAATACTGGGCATTAAATTACATTTTAGGGATTCGATGCAGAAAGTGTGAGGAAACCGCATAACAAAGTTCTGAAAACATAGCCAAAAGATACAGTTTATGGAGCTTTAATGCAGGTGTTTCAGTAATATGAAGTGTCACTCATTGTATAATTCTGATATGTAAGGACAGTCTTCCTGAGAACGACATTTGCCCTGAATGTAGATATCGTCAGGTTTCTGCTCTGTATTAGACATCGGAATGTGAAATGATTGTCCTTACGTGACAGAAGAGGGATCTCGGGAAATGTGGCTGAGCGTACACAGTCAGAGATTGAACTGTGGTTTTATTAGCTACTATAGACTATAGTCTATAGAAGCTATTGGGATGGGTATCCGTCCGGCGTCCGTCGTCAGTCTGTATGTATGTATGTATGTATGTATGTATGTCCGTTTGTGAGGCGTCCGTCCACTCAAATATCTTGAGAACCGCAGTACTTACTGATTCGATATTTGTTGAGTAGATTAAAAATATGATTTTGAGAAACTGTTTTTTTTAATTTTTTGATATTGTTGAAAATAGGCAAATTAATGCCAAAAAAGGTGTTTTTGATAAAAAATCTTCTTCTTCATAACCGCTGGTCAGACAGCTTTGTTATTTGGTATACAGGTCCCTAGGGTAACCCAACTTAGATTTGTTCAAAATATGCAAATGTGTATTTTTAAGGAATTTTTTTTTGTCATTTTTGGTCAAAATTTGACTTGCATTGTAATGTAATTCTTGTACTGTATAAACCCTATCAATTCACCCAGAAAAAAATAATTAATATGATTTTAAATAATTGAATTAATCAGGAAATCATCAAAGCCCAAATAATTTTTATGTAGAATTATCAGAAAGTTCAACTTTTTTGACAGTTCATAGTAAATGCTTACCATCTTGGAGGATTAAAACATGTAAAGGCAACTTTCCTGAATCCCAACTTTGACATATTCTGAACCGTCATTTATTGTGCCCTGTATGTTATCTAAAAGAATTGCTCAAAATAGTCAATAGAGATAGAGATAGAGAAAGTTCTAATTTCCATTTATGGTTGACTTGGTAAGGATAAAATAAAATTACTTTTTGAGGAAAAAAATAGAGTGGTCAATTAAAGAGTGGTCAAAGTGATAGGGTTTTTATGGTAAAGCTTGGCTGTAAGATTCCTCATGTGCTATTTATAGCAATTGTGCAATCTGTGTAAACAGTGCAATGAAAGTTACATGATTCCTTATAATGCTTTTGATGACCTTGAACTTCTTAAGTTTCAAACATTTGTCTCTTCAGTGTGCTTTCTCTGAGTATGTACAGTCTCAACTTATTCAACAGAACTCACTTACATTGTTAATGAAAGATATCCACCTTCTTCATCAATACATGTGTCACAAAAGGTTATTCTCTACATAACACAGCAGAGCTCTGTCAACTGTTGAGTTGCTTGTTTTTTCAAAACCGCTGGTCAGACAGCTTTAATATTTGGTTTACAAGTCCCTAGGATGACCTAAGTGAGATAATTTCATACAGTCAGGAAATACTTAATTTTGTATCCATGTCTATTGTAGCTTCAGGGACTTTGGCCCTATGTTTTATTAAATCATTTTAGACTCTGAGCTTTGCACACTAGCGCAGGAATGAAACTGCTGCAGTTGAAACTCAATGAATGCCAGTTTAGCCAGAAATGTTATACATACACAAACGTTCACAGGCAAGTTATTGTCTTCGATAATGTAGTGACACAATGCATATGGTGTGATATATCATCTAAAGCATATTTTCTTCTTGATTCTAGGTCGCTGGAATGCTTGTCTTCTATACACTTACTGGTGGCATTCATCCCTTTGGAGACATGAAAGCTCCCATTGGAATCGCCATGAATATAAAAGATGAAAAGGCAATCAACATTGATAAGCTGAAGGACTGCGTGGCAAGACATCTAGTGGAATGGATGATACGAAAAGATAGAAAACGGAGACCCGAAATAAATGAAGTGTTGAGGTAAAGATACAATAAGGCTGGCCCATCTTATCTTCAGGATGACAATCGTTAGTTTTCATAGTAAATAAGCTGTAACAACACCTATTCTAAGAAAAGAAAATGGTGTCATATGCTGATTTGTTCCTGTAGCATGCGTTTAAGAAATAAATGTTTGTCAATGAATGAATGAAATGGCTGAATTCAATACATTTATTTTTGTATTTGTCTGATTGATCACTTTTCAGTATGTACGTATGTACGTATGTATGTATGTATGTATGTATGTATGTATGTATGTATGTATGTATGTATGTATGTATGTATGTATGTATGTATGTATGTATGTATGAATGGATGTGTAGTCATACGTATAAATGTGTCTGGTTATCCAATCCTTTTTTTTCTCTTGGCATCTTTATATTTGTATGCCAGTTTGTGTCTGCCTGTCTGTCTGTCGTCTGTCTGTCTTTCTGTCTGTCTATGAGCTCCTGGTATCCGGCGGTCTTTCTATCCATCATCAGGAGTATGTATTTATACTCGTCTTCGTACAAGAGCTTGCATGAAAATATTTGTGGTTTTTTTTCACATTCATTGTGATTCTAAAGGAGGCACTCAGTTTTATCATTTTTCTTTCAGGCATGCTTTCTTTTGGCCAAACGAAAAGCGATTTGGTTTCATTGTTGCAGTTTCTTCAGTCTTGGCATCCGGACAAGCGTATGTAGTTTAGTTAAGACTTTCTTTCGGTAACTTTTAATGAACCATCGTCTTGGTAACTCCTTTTATAGAAGGGTCTTCAGGCATGAGGAATGTTCCGTAGTGCCAAAGGACTTACTGATGATCTAAAGTATCGTTTTGAATTAATTATTCATCAAAAAATCTTGAATGCCTGTGTTTTTTAAGTAGTCGTCTTAGAAGTTCAATGGTAGACAGGGAGATATGGTATCGAAGTGTGACACGACTTTGTCTGAAAATGTTATTCACTACCATCCTGGCTTCCTGGTACCGCCACTTATATGGTTTGAGATGACCCTATTGTTCTTGTGATTTTCTATTTGTTCGTTGACTTTGTTAAATTGTTTCTTTTCATTGTACCTTGAATGACGCTGATCTCCGTGGTTCGTCTTATTACAAATTCCAGCCATATTCTGCAATCGGAGATCAACACATCAGGAGAGAAGGTGAACATTGTGAATTGGGTAGGAATATAAAATTTGATTTTATTATGTCAAAAGATAGATTTATCTATTATAAATAAAACGTAATGGGAGCATTAAAATTGACCAATTAATTTGACTTATGGGCAACGGAAAACAAGATTTAGTAATAGTTACCAGAGAATTGCGGCCAAAAAGAGGATTAAACGAACCTTTGTTCCTATTCGGTTTACTTCAACTGGCATGATAAAATGCGTTTTATTTGTTTATTTTTCATACGACTAGGTTGACAAAGTGCGGACAGGACCATATTCTTCATTGTCAAGGACGCCACCATTGGACCAAATGCTGCCGAACTGTTGAAGTTCATGAAAACATGTTACTATGCCGACACTTCAATGCCAAAGCATAACACGTAAGTGGATCAACAATGATATCGTATCCCTCAAAACAAGATATCTACAGACTGGTAATTTGTTATTACCATATCCTTTATGTGTAAGGCATTTTGTAAGATATTTTATACTTTTTCTACTTGTGTATCATGTGATGTATTTTTGAATAATGGCAAAATCTTTTAGAAAATAAGTCATGTTATTGACGGTTATCCAGATATAATATGAAGCATGATTACACTAAAAAGTTTAAGACGTTTTTCTGCTTTGCTCGAGGTACAAACTGAAATTAAAATCGGTCGAACGTTTTCATTACGATCTCGATTTTACCATTACTTCATCAGTGTACACTGTCCATAGACCTGTTGAATTGGTTTCTCAGCCTTGCCTTAATGAAACTGTTTCAAAAGTGTTGCAATTGATACGCAGTCATCGTCTTTCACAGAACCAACGCTGCTCCACAAGAGACACCTGCTGTCTACTTTCTGGAAACGTTCCCGGATGTATTTCTGACTGTCTATGACGTCATCCACCAAAGTAGATACAGCACTGGTACTAACTGGACCAAAGACGAGGCTCTTTTACAATTCTTTTCCCGCGATGAGTTTTAAAATGTGTAGCGTACATCCTTTGCAGAAAAAAACGTAAGAAAATTCTGACCAAAAACATTTGCCAACACGCCAAGCGTGGTTTAATGTGATGTTATTGTTTTAACCGAGAATAGACCGTACACATATTCAGGCAGCTTTTCTATCGCTCACTTGCTATATAAACTAGCTTCATTTGCGTATTGTTCTAGTTCTGCCATCCTACCAAGAGCGCCCTCTTCAAGTGAAGATAGTAAGATGTACTTATGAACGGAAAGGATAGTGTGTTGTAATAGCATTTTAAGTCTATAACTTTGAATTCGTTAATATTGACATAAAAATATTGTTGATATGAGAAGCTGAAATGTCTCAAATGCCGATAATAAGTAATGTTGGATATTTTCTTCAAAGCGCGCTCGATGTACTAGGTATTAGTAGCTTTTAACTTAGCTTAGATAATATGAATTCTCATTCCAGGACAAAACCTTGATATTGTTTTGTTTTGTGATATATTTCAATTTATATTTTATACCTTTTTCTAAAAAAAGGCTGTACTTGAAATGACCTGTATAAGTCGATGTGTCTAGTCAGGGAGAGAATCCGTGATGAATATATGAAATTCTGTACTGATATTACGATAGCACATCTTCATGAACATACTACCAATGACATTTGCTTCATGTAGCCAATGAAATGACGTTCAATTACTCGGACAACGTCGTGAACGGTACGTCATCGTATACTTAGACTACAATTTGAGGTGTATTAGAAAGTTCTAGTGGACGTTCTGTCTGACGTGTAAGCGATGGAAAAAATCGCTGTTTTTCAAGTTATTTCGTTTCATTGTTCGAAGTTGTTCACTGCTCACTAAAACTTGAACATGTCGAATTATTAATCCTCTGCTCACACTCACACGCAATTTTTAAATATGCTTATGACGTATAGACCACAAATTATGACTTCTAAAGCACTTGTTGTAATAATTACGATCAGGGAGTGGGGGTCTAACGACTGGCAATGTTTCGTGTTTCAATGAGCAGAACAAAATGAATAGTTGCAGTCGCTCAAATTAAAAAAGATGACCGAAATATTTTAAAAAGATATCGATTTTGTCTCTTTAACTTTAGTCGAGACCCTGTTCGTTGCTTTCAGCCTTCGTCCACATTCTGTCTTGCCTTGATGCCCACTTTTAGCGCTGTAACATAAAATCAGCTCATTTGAAAGTGTCACTGGCGTCCCTTTGAAAGTCAGTCAGTCCAAATGTTCCCGTCATGATTGGCGAATGATTAATTTGTTGTTACTCATAAACTAGCCATAGAACGTTTGGTTTATGGGCTAGTTTATGGACAAAATCGAGGCTAGACGGAGTGGGGACAAAGCCCGAAAGCGACGAATAGGGTCTAGGCTACCTTAACTTCAACAGACTTAACCTGTATTTGATGACGTAGTTGCTAAAATAACTGTGTCAGTGTGTGAACTTACGAGGAGATCTTTCATAAATTAAACCACAAGTATGACCTTCTTCCACATTGAACTTAGTCTAAGTGTAAAGCTTGATATAGCCTGCCTTGCTTTGTAACATTGATACATGAAATGCAGAGAAATCTTCCATCCTTTACCAAGAGGAATCCTTTCTGAAGCTTGGCCTACAACGTACGCACCGGCGATTGTAGTTGGTTTGTTCGTGTGCTTTCTTGAGATGGTGTCACTCAGTGCGCCTCGGAAGTGAAAAAAAAAACTAAACTATTGCTCAAACTTTCCTATGTGAAACGTTCAAGGAAACCACGAATACAAATGAGCGGTCTCCTTGCAAAATTTTGTACTAGAGAGAAAAACAACCTAACATTTACCGACATTCGAAATTCACAATGGCCTGTGCTAGCTCATTTAGGAAAAGAAATCGATTTCTTACTCCGAGAACTTTAAAATGGCCCTTCAACTGGTAGATCAGAAAAGATATGAGAGTCCGAATATCTGTCCCCAATAAATCACGCACGGTCCACTCTTCACAATTTTTGGCAATTTAAAAGCAACAGTTTTCCTCTCTCTTTACAATCTGACGCTTTCTTTAAAACCAGTGTAGATATGTACGACAGAGTATATAATGCATATTTGCACGGTCACCATGCAGGGACTTTGTCAAGGTCGGGCAGTCAACGAACTTTAGAGTTTGGGACACAGCTCCCCCTAGAGTTGACTCTATTACCGCTGACGCAAGAGGGAATTCCCTACCACATTTGCATATGAACAATGCCAACGATAAAGTTTTACAAAGAAGTTACAGTTATCCATTCAGTTATTCTTTCGCAAAGTCGCGCACAGAAGAGAGCTAAGCGCGGGAACTCTGTCTGAAGGACTAGGACTGTGAAGGAATTCATACCAACTCGATAGTCTGTTGGACATATCCGACTGGGGCAGCTTAGAAGACCAGCGATCTTCGAGTATGCGGAAGGTTTTACAGGCTGACTTCCGTCACACTCAAACGGAGACCTGTTGATTTGCATCGCTTCAGTCCAGGTATAGTGTACTTCAAATATAAGTTTCATATTATTGCCGAAGCTCAGGAACAATAATTTGGGAAATTATCGGTCGCCCATATCGTTCCAGATATGTTCATTCTTTTCCATGTTATCGTTGAATTACATGACGGTAGTTGTGTCGTTTTCTGCAACAGTAAAGGGCCGCCCTCGGGTGACCCTTGATCTATGATTCAAGATGGCTATGTTTGCTTATGCTCATTACCGCCACTGCCGCTAGCACCCGCACGTACTCAAGTCAAACACGGTGACACACTAACGGTGACGGCCCATGACGCGGTGCACGTGACATCCAAACTGAACATCCAGTGAATCTGATTTACATAACCTAAATAAATCACAGATCCCGAGGTTTGTAGGTTTGTCTTTGTCTCACTAAAGGTAAGCTTCCACATTAGGACATTGACTGAATCATGACATGCCTCATGTCACGTGTTGTACTTGCTATACCCACTCGTCCAAGCGGAATTTCCCCTTGCAATTAAAAAGTACCTTATCTTTAACGCGTTTGTATGTAAGAAATCACAATAAAAAAGAAAACAAAAATAAATAAGAGTCAAGCAGGTACGTCGCGAATCCTTTGCAGGCGGTGCTGACTTTTGACTGCAAGTCTACTCAAGAAACTGAGTGTTTTTCTAAAGCTTTGTTACTGTGGACGAAAACGACAATCGCCGCGCTGTGTTAAAAGCGCCGCGCTGTGTAAAAATCGCCGCGCTCTGTTAAAGTTGCAATATGGATCAGAATTGACCTTCATATTTCGAAGATTTAACTTTATAGAAAAATCCGCAACAATTTCATTTGCAGATTCGACATTAACAGGAACACGGGGATGACTGTAATTTGAGTAAATTGATTTAATTACCAAATAAATTGCTGTTTTGGTACGTACTGTTTGCGAGAGTAAAGCACAGAATTTGAAACGTCATTTTACTATTTGAATATGTACGCATGCGTATTTGATGCATGGTAACGGTTTATGAAATTGCAACATCGTGTCAACATGCCTAGCTAGCCTTCTCACGGGCAAGCAGTCAGGTCTCTGCCCGCGCCCTGGGTCTCTGCTGACTGATTCGAAAACTGGAAGAAATTGGCAAAAAATGTCGGCAAAATAAACATTGTTTGGTCAGATCGAAAGATGGAACCAGAAATGAGTGACACGCGACTACTGCACCACGACGAGGAGGCAGACTCTGTCTACAGTTCCTTTCAAAAACACTAACGTCGTCACTGTGTGATGATCAGCTTCGCTAGCCAGCGGTGTTTCCTCGGGCAACACCGACCTACCAACACCGTGGCTGTGCGGACCCCACGATTTGTAATGTGAACCGGGCCATAGGCCCCCCCCCCCTCCGCAAGGAAATAACTTAGATCTGTTAGCATTCATTGATAATCTATATCCTTCAGGTCAAATATGCATTTTTCGGAACAACGAAAAACGGCAGTCTCCATCATTAATGGCATGGCATGGTCTCATTTACGACCCGTCGATCGACGCGCTGACATGGTCATGCAAGACCAGACTGAGGGGCAAGACAGTTGCCGAACTTCTGCAGTGGTGGATGATACTGAAGTGGGCAAAGCTTTCAAATAAATATAGCGTGCAGATACCTCGCCTTTTAACATGAAAAATGTAACAACATGCAACGGGGAGAGGATTGCGGAAACGCTGTCAGGCACGCGGTGAACACAACCAGATCAGTGTACGTGGTCTGGACGCTCGATCGATCGAACGTACACAGTAGGTGCCACACGGCGCGGCACTGACATATATGTATATGGGTGAGAAAAATCAATCACACGATCTTTTGTAGAGCTGTACTTTATCATATCGATATACTTATATTTCTGAAACATTGTGATGCTACCAAAGTTAGGCAAACGCAAAGTTTACAATGAATTATCATTATATATGTCCAGTTCTGTCAGCGTAACAACATCGCCCCTCCAACGTGCACTCCAGTGCGACGTCATCACTCTTGGTTGTACTTGTCACGTGCACAGCAGAAAACGCCAATGTTTTTGTTTTGAAAGTTTGTTTACAAAACAGCTTTTCTAGGCGGCCGCAACGTATCAAAATGAACGTACTTGTGTGTCGGGATTGGTAAGAGGCTTAGCTAAGAAGAGTACTTCAACGTACTATGGTCTATTCGCTTTAGTTTTACGAAAAAAAAATTGACAATTCTGATCCATATTGCAACTTTAAAGTTGCAATATGGATCAGAATTGACCTTCATATTTCGAAGATTTAACTTTATAGAAAAATCCACAACAATTTCATTTGCAGATTCGACCATTAACAGGAACACGGGGATGACTGTAATTTGAGTAAATTGATTTAATTACCAAATAAATTGCTGTTTTGGTACGTACTGTTTGCGAGAGTAAAGCACAGAATTTGAAACGTCATTTTTACTATTTGAATATGTACGCATGCGTATTTGATGCATGGTAACGGTTTATGAAATTGCAACATCGTGTCAACATGCCTAGCTAGCCTTCTCACGGGCAAGCAGTCAGGTCTCTGCCCGCGCCCTGGGTCTCTGCTGACTGATTCGAAAACTGGAAGAAATTGGCAAAAAATGTCGGCAAAATAAACATTGTTTGGTCAGATCGAAAGATGGAACCAGAAAATGAGTGACACGCGACTACTGCACCACGACGAGGAGGCAGACTCTGTCTACAGTTCCTTTCAAAAACACTAACGTCGTCACTGTGTGATGATCAGCTTCGCTAGCCAGCGGTGTTTCCTCGGGCAACACCGACCTACCAACACCGTGGCTGTGCGGACCCCACGATTTGTAATGTGAACCGGGCCATAGGCCCCCCCCCCCCCTCCGCAAGGAAATAACTTAGATCTGTTAGCATTCATTGATAATCTATATCCTTCAGGTCAAATATGCATTTTTCGGAAACAACGAAAAACGGCAGTCTCCATCATTAATGGCATGGCATGGTCTCATTTACGACCCGTCGATCGACGCGCTGACATGGTCATGCAAGACCAGACTGAGGGGCAAGACAGTTGCCGAACTTCTGCAGTGGTGGATGATACTGAAGTGGGCAAAGCTTTCAAATAAATATAGCGTGCAGATACCTCGCCTTTTAACATGAAAAATGTAACAACATGCAACGGGGAGAGGATTGCGGAAACGCTGTCAGGCACGCGGTGAACACAACCAGATCGGTGTACGTGGTCTGGACGCTCGATCGATCGAACGTACACAGTAGGTGCACACGGCGCGGCACTGACATACATGTATATGGGTGAGAAAATCAATCACACGATCTTTTGTAGAGCTGTACTTTATCATATCGATATACTTATATTTCTGAAACATTGTGATGCTACCAAAGTTAGGCAAACGCAAAGTTTACAATGAATTATCATTATATATGTCCAGTTCTGTCAGCGTAACAACATCGCCCCTCCAACGTGCACTCCAGTGCGACGTCATCACTCTTGGTTGTACTTGTCACGTGCACAGCAGAAAACGCCAATGTTTTTGTTTTGAAAGTTTGTTTACAAAACAGCTTTTCTAGGCGGCCGCAACGTATCAAAATGAACGTACTTGTGTGTCGGGATTGGTAAGAGGCTTAGCTAAGAAGAGTACTTCAACGTACTATGGTCTATTCGCTTTAGTTTTACGAAAAAAAATTGACATTCTGATCCATATTGCAACTTTAAAGAAATGTCCGCGCTGTGTAAAAATCGCCGCGCTGTGTTAGAAAAATGTACGCGCTGTGTTAAATTGTCCATCTCTCGCTGCATCGGGCAACACACTCTGCACAACTGTTCATCACAGTTGCAGTCATCGCAAGTCTGGATTCTTTCAAAACTGCTTTTTTTTCTGGTACAAAATTAACGTCCAAATTATCCATGAAAAATAGATCCAAAACTACACTGTGCCACCTCTGAATGTCGCGACGGTCGATACCGTATACGCGTACCGCGGTACAGAATGAGATAAATCTATTTTTAGTATGCCAAAAAAGCCAGGACTATTGTTCTCATGTAAATTTACGAAAAAAATTGTTACTTTTTTCTTTTGATTTGAACTCTTGACCCATTTTCTGTGTGACTGCAGCAGGTATTTTTTGACAAGTAGGCCCTACCGGTGTGTGTTCGTGTTGCATGCGAATAAAATGTAATGTCGATATCTGTACGTAATCCCAACTTTAAAAATGCTCGGTCTCGGGAGCAGAATTTCCGACGTTCGATCTATCGGACGTTCCTTTTCTGCATTTGGGGCTTAGAGTGATGAAAATAGTCCTCCCCCACCCCTGTGCCGTGACTAAAGTTACTCAACTCTGGTCTAACACATCTAGTCTGCATTGATTCTTTTGAGTCCTCCTACAACTAACTCAAGCCCTACAAGTAAGACAACAAAGACACGCAAGTTGATATAATATAATAGCAATAACCCCCTTCGCCGGGTATACACTCGATTTGGTACAATTCGCTCCATATGAGCACTCGCCTTAGAGCACTCGCGCTATGATGTCGCGCATTGTACCAAAATTTCGTGTATACCTCCTGCGGCGGGGGTTATCGCTTAAATGAACATGTAATCTGATGTAATTCTTGGTGTGTCCATTGAAAAACAAAATATTGTGGACAAAAATACTGAATTAAATCAGCAAATGCTGACAATTACTTGCCTTTAACATTTAATCGCTTAGTTATGTTAAAGTATGTATACCTTTGCACATGCACATAACTGACTTTATTTCAAAGTTACACAACCTTTAGTCAATCCAGAGATACATGAATGTTTGCGCTTGATGCACATGGCATGAGGGGATTGTCCTATAGAATGCTGTCAGCTGGCCACTGCCTTCTCCGGTATTTACAATCTATAATCCATCATGGCATATACTATGGTATAGTAAAGCTTAATTTTTAAGTGACAGAACTGGTGTTCAGCATGTGCGTAAATCGTGCCGTTCTTCCCAAAACAGATCCTAGCTGACACTTCAGATTATTTTGATATACTTAAATCATGGATAATGTTTACCGCTTCCATTTTGTACTTTCCTATAACTTTTGGTCTTTATCTTTAATTGGTAGTCATTAAATTTTCCTGGAACAGTTCATGTACATCTTTTAAAATCCGATTTACTGGTTCCAGCGTGCTAAATTCACGCTAACCCGATGGCCCGAGACCAGCTATTTTCATGCTGGACCAGTAACTCCTAAAAATGTCCTGCAGTTCCTAAAGACGCGGGCCAGTAACTTTCACTATATGAAAACTAAGTTTACATAAACGTTTTCCCAAGCTAAATACCAGACAAAATTATTCAGAGATACGAAATTTATTCTTTCAAGAGATTTGCAAAACGTGAAATTCGCAAATAAAAACCGAACAGACTAATCGGTACTGCATCCAGGCGAAAGACCTTACCTCACCTTTTCTCGCGAGAGTAGTGGCGCTATTTAATACGCTCCCCATTTGCTTTCGGTTCGTTGTCTCCTTGTGGCCATAAAAGATTTTTTGTTTAGCGTATGTCGAGGTAAGGCCAAATAAAAAATATGTGCTGTTCCGATTACATGGTTTTCAAAAATAGGGTAGGTAGGTGGGGAATTTTTTTTCATTTTTTTTTATTCCTCAATGTACATTTTGTACGCGTTCAAACAAACTATCAGTAAATAATTTCCTCATGAAACACACTCAAATTGAATATCAAACTATTAAAATAAAATAAATCGCGTGATTTCATGCGTTTCATGTTTTTTTCATATAGTTATGCTTACTTCCTGGTTTATGAAGCTCAAAAAAGTCTAGGGTCGGAGGATAAAATTGGGGTAGGTCGGGTAATCGAACAGCACATATTTTTTATTTTGGCCTAAAGTGGATTTCCAGGACACTGCAACATTGCACTTTTATATGACATCGGACATTTAGCTACTAGACAACACAATATCGACATTAGAATTGTTTGGTCATATATTATATGTGAGTTGGTGAAATCGCCAATATAGGATATTTAACCACAGTTTTAGACAAGTCCAGGCTCGTATAATTTAAGTTAGAGTCGGACTACGGAAATCGGGCTTGGCAAGACAGCGGGGCCAGATCTGTAAGGTATAGTGAAATCCCAGATATACATCTAATATTTACCCGCAATCTGACAAGTATGGTATCGTCTAATATAGAAATAAGAGTCGGATATAAAGGAAAATGAGGGCAACTCCACACATATTGGCTCTACCAAGTTTGTTTAATATTACGATATGGTGAATAAAAGGATCATTGCATTTATTTTGTATGGAATACATGGCGAGACACCCGTGAATCGACAGTGTTTAAACTGCTAAACTTCGAAACTAGAAAGTAAATGTCCGATATTTAAACATTGTGCAAAATTACGCCTTCATTGTAATTTGAACTTGATGGCCATTTGCCTTTGTCGCCTGTAAAGATTAAATTTTTGTGATTCGTCTTTTAACGCGGGTTTGGACACTTCGGTATTTTTCTCTTCATCACTTGCCCAAATTTTTTGTATTCCCTTTCTTAGATTTGATGATAGTCATCTTCCCTCAAAGAGGAAGAGAAGCCAGAATCATTTTTGAAAGAGTCAACTATTGTAGTGACTGGATTTACGTGTGATCCCGTGTTTTAGTGCCAAACATTATCCATCCCTGATCGGAGTTCTGGACGCTTAGCCTTTTCATATTGGGACATATTTCAACTTCAAGCTGAGCTTCTGCTCGTTTTCTCAATGTTAGAAATATTTGTCGTGAAAGCTGTTTTAAGGAATACAAACGTTTATGTGTTTGTGTTTAACCTTTCACTGATTTCATATGTTTTTGGCACTGAGATCAGATGCCCAAACTTTTGGTTTGATAGTCATCATCATTTGCTTCCCTTTCAATAAATTAAAGGCACAAAAAAGTTTGATGTTAGGATGTTGAAGTGGTGTGTTTTTTTTTTTTAATAAAATGTTCTTGGCCCCCTGAGAGCGGTTTAGGGCCAGTGGTTTTTTAAAGTTGCTGGCACGCTTGGCCAGTGGAGATTTTGCGTGAGTTTCACACGTGAGATGTTCATCTTCAACATGCAGGTCAATGTCACACAGTGTGTTGATTTGAAAATAGCTCAGCCTTTGTTGAACAAATATGCAGAAAAATCATTTCGGATTGCTTGCTGTTAGCACTTTGGTTTCCAAGCATCCCAAGAAATTTGCTGTTTTATATGAACTTGTTAAAGGTGCAGGTTTTTTATCAACTTTATCTCTAAGCAAACTGAAGAATGCAAAGGAGAATGCACGACATTCACATAATTAGACAATGTCAACAACCACCAATGCAACAACCTGCCCCTTTTAGTAGAAGTTTTTGAATGGAAAAAGTCCCTCCCCCTTTTACCTCTTCCTGAAATACAATACATATATTTATAGAGATTTTTCTAACACAGCGCGGCGATTTTTACACAGCGCGGACATTTTTTAACACAGCGCGGCGATTTTAACACAGCGCGGACATTTTTCTAACACAGCGCGGCGATTTTTACACAGCGCGGACATTTTTTTAACAGAGCGCGGCGATTTTTACACAGCGCGGCCCTTTTTTTTAACACAGCGCGGCGATTGTCGTTTTCGTCCACCGTACTTTGTCTCTTTGATAGTCGTGTTATATAGTGTGGCGAGGTGAGGCGAACTTCACAGCCAGCAAGTTCCGCGTATTTATGAGCCCGAACAAGATACACCATGAGAGCTTAAATACCGAAAGGAATCAAACCATTCAAACACAGATTCTGAAGAGATTTCAACAACTGATAAAATATGGGATCTCCTTTAAATATACCAATAAAGTCCAGGAGGCTATTTGGTATGTTTGAGAGCGGTTTCAAATCGCAAAATCCCTCAGTTTCGGTGAATGGATTTTCCAGATTTATATGAGGAAACCTTTCATAATATTTTCTGTTCTCACGGCTAAAATGTGAACAACGACACAATCGGCTCATATTTGTGTTTCTTTTGGCGACTAACGTATCAAATAGACAAAAAAATAATGTGCGCCGAATGACCCTTGCAGAATGAATGTCGTTACCTCGAAGTATATTGAAATAGATTGTGGTCATTACATGTGGTCATTACAAACTTGGAAGTCGACTAAGAAATGGTTATAAATTTATGTGATTTTAGGACTGGTTAAGGAATCTCTCATCGTCGAACCCTTATGACGTCACATTTCAGAGCAAGCATGAAGATGCTGACCACTGTGATCACCCTCACCACTTTGTTGTGTTTTCTTGCAGGCCAGGTACAGTAAAGTTACGCTTTGTTCAAGATACTGAAGAATATGTAGAATATGGAATTTTTTACCTTCGATTGAACAGAGATCATCCGTTTTCATGTTACAATTATACTTACTTTTGTATCAATTGAATTAGAATTTTGAGCTGTCTATTGTTAATCGATAAGACATATTTTACTCGCCTCATGAACCCTTTCTGCCAACCTCCGATCAGTGAACAAAACGTCAACTTAGGCTTAGGTATAGAATGCGCCTTGGGGACAGAGTTTCGGACTTTCAAACTTTTATGATATTTTTTTAATAATAATAATAATAATAATAATAATTTATTGTTTAAAGACCACTACACACCTTGTCTCAGTGGTCTGTACATTACAGAAAAATTACTGGAAGAACTAAAATTAACGCAGAAAATACAAAATAAGTCACAGAGGAAAGAGTGAAATTAAAAACAATCGATAAAATCAAGCAAGCTAAAATCTAGACTAAGGGATCCTACCTAAAAACAGCAAAGAAAGTAGTTTAAAAAATTTCACTAAAATGATAAAAAAATAAATAAACTATAAAGCATGCAGGTAAAAATTATATCCAGTCAACAGTAGCATTGACGAAAAATAATGGTTTTAAGAGACTTCTTAAAAAGAGCGAATTTCTTTATCATCCTAAGTTCGCGGTGGCAAACTATCCACAGTTTAGGGCATACACGCTGAAAGCTCTGTCACCATATGTTCTAGACAGTTGTTTCCCGTGATCTTTGACAGAAAAGGGATTCAATCTTACACCGACACTCCTTCTGGTATTATGTACTGGGATATCAATTGTTACTAGTTCTGATAAGTAATTTGGAACGAATTCATCTTGATGGACAATTTTAAAAACCAAACAAAGAATTTTAAAACGGATTCGTTCCTCTACTGCACTGTAAAGTTAAGTGTTCAAGGATAGAACACCAATTAAACGCCTTTTTGTAACACTTTTTGAACGCCTCTAAACGTTCAGAAATTTAACACTACGTGTTCAACCAACGTTCAATTTTTGAACACACGTGTGCAGATTTTGAACGCTACGTGTTCATCGGACATTATATTGAACGCCATGTGTTCAATATCTGAACACACGTTGCACAGGAAAAGCGTTCAAAAAATTGAACGCTTTTACGCGTTCAAAGGGCTGTAACACTTTTTGAACGCATGGACGCCGCGGCGTTCAACGATAAGTGCGTTAAAGGCTAGAACACATGATGCGCGCTTGTTGAACACCTTTAATTTTGGGCATTCACCGGGTGTTCAAGCCTTGAAATAACATTACAGACCATTGATATTCAGTAAAATTATTTTATTCTAAAAATACACAAAACATTTCGAGAGTAAAATACAATAATTTACTGTAAAATGGGTAATTACACCCGTGGCCACTTTAGTGTTGATTAAGTCTGTCTGGTGCAAGCAAAATTCTGTTTGTATAAACGAAACAAAGTGGTGGTCGGTGTAATAAATGTAAGGTTCACTATCGGCACCCCACTGTTAGAATTGAGATAACATTCTCGCCTGCCCAATTCAAATCGATCACAACACTGCACTGTAGACACGCTGTAAGTCTGCACTCCGACAATGAACATCAATAACAACGGTCGCGAATATCATACGGGCAATCCTTCAGTAAGGACGTGGGCAGCTTGATTGTTCAATTAGAAGACATTGTGGTGGCAATTTGGCATCTAGCGAGGTACCACGAGGAGCTACAAAAACAAGCAAGCGACCGTTTTAAGATAAGCGTGGAGGGAGCCAGAAAAGTTTGGAAAAGATATACATGTATCAGGACAGGTTCCCTTCAACCGGGATGAGAAAAGTGTCGTTCATGGTTACACACATGTGAATACATGTACATGTAAAATGCCACCCCGACTGTACTTTACTCTTACCTTTCCGTACCAAGTGAAATTGGAGTAAGTTTATTCACGGTTTGTAGGAAAGAAACATGGCTTAGTGCAAGTGAATGTTTATTTCGAAAGTTTTGCAGTCAAGACGGGCGATGTCTGTAATTTAATTGCTAACATTTTCAAAGTGGCATTTTCTCAATTCCCGAGTCTGAATAAAGTCTGAACACGACACTTACGATACACGCTATAGTATCGTTGGTATTCATTCACTGCAATACGGAAATCGGCACAAAATGTGTGATGTTCTGTAACACTGACTGCATTTGAAACACATGAGTTTTAGCAGAAACTAAATACTGATAGGGCAAATGCTGTGGTCAACATCATTTGTATACAGTGTATTTTATAATCACTCCGTAATTTCAGGCTAATCGGCGTGTCCATGGGGTACAGATAGTAGAATCATTATCACCACTGATACAGGGTAAAGTAACCGTTTTATCACCCTTCTGTAGACAGAATTTCTGCTTGCACCAGACAGGCTTGATCACACTAAAGTGGCCACGGGTGTAACATTGCAACTTTGTATGTAAAGTTTGTCAGACGAAAAAAACCAACAGTGTTAACACCTTCCTATCAAAACATAAGCAATAAAAATCACCATATTGTGGATTACGTTTTATGTTCATACTTGTTTAAAACGTACAAAAATCATCTGAAAAAGCTATTGTCTTGAAAAGACGTATATGTATGAAATGCATACTCCATTTTTGTAAGATGGTTTCTTAAAAGACATTTCCTCTTGTATAGACAATAGTAAATTTTGAAGAAAAAAGAAGTTAGTCAAGGCTTCTCTGGTGCACATGGTATATAGTTGTCCACACTAAAGTAAACACAGCATGTCAAGTTTTCAAAGTGTCACAGTAAGGCCAACATGCAGAAAGTGGGGAAAGTGGGTCCTTGGCTAGGTAAAACCTATTTTCTTGTCCAACAAAGTCCTTCATAAACAAAAAGGTTTGTTTGTTTGTAATATATTTAAATAAACCCTGAAATAAATGGGTGACATTTCAAAAATATACTTCTCAGAAATTTAAAACATATTCGTAAAGACCTTTCAAATTCTGGTGTACCCTGCTATTAATTTTTATACAATTTTTTTTACCAAAAATGGTAAAAATCACCCTTAAAATGAAAACAATGTACATTTCATCATAACTTGAATATATCACATTTTGGTAATCCCTAATGTCTTAAAAATGTCTGAAATGTCTTTAATGTCCTAGAAATACAAAGTTGCAAATTTCTGCATAATTTGAACAATCTGAAATAGACTATCAGTAGAGATCTACGTCCTAAATATCAAAGTGTTCGATTAGCAGTTTTGAAAAAAGGTTTTTTAAAGATTGTTTGACCAACAATGACAAAAATTCAAAATTTGAATATTTCATCACAACTAGCACAAATTTAAAGAGGTCATTTTAGGGACTGTTTACCATATTGAAGACGTCAGTAAAGAGAAGAAGATTTTTGCAAAAAATAGCAAAATTAGCCTCAAAAATATACATTTGCATATTTCATCATAATTTGAACATATCTGATTAGGGTAATCTCTTGGGACCTGTTATCGAAATATTAAAGGATTCGTACAGGCTGTTTTTTAAGAAAAACCTTTGGATGTATAAATTTGAGGACAATGCTACACATCCACCTATTTAGCTGACAGCAAAGCTAAAAACCAGTTGCTAAGTACAAGAGACGTGTTGAGCTACAATACAAAATAATTTACGGTTTGGTAGCAGGCTATGATCAACTAAATGTTACAAGGGCATAAGCTTTCAAAGTACGTGAAGTCTCCTTTATCAGATGCAAGGGGGATGAAAAATTGAAGCAGAAAGTGACAGAAAATTCAGAGTGAAAATTTCAGAAAAATCAGTAATTCAGAGTGGACATTTTTACTCTGAATGGTCTGTCGCTTTCAGCTTTAATTTAAATAAGGGAGACTACACGTCTGTGAAAGCTTATTCTCCAGCAACATTTAGTTGTGAATAGCATGCTACCAAAGCTTAGATTAATTCAGAACAAAAATACAGAAATTATCAAAATTCAGTTACTGACCCTTGGAAGTTTAAATCTACATTAGAGATGAACTGAGGTTCTCAAGCTTGTTTCCAGACAGCTATCTGTACACTCAACTTCTTCGTTATCTGTACCACCAGCTTCTATAACAACTCTTCGATTTTCAGTTAAATCCAACTTTTTACATCCTGAAAAAATGCAACAATAGGTAATATGGCGAGATGAAACTCTAAATGAAAGACAAGGGGCTCATTAGGTTAAGGAAAAGGGGAGACTTTCATATACAGTGCCTCTCTTCAATACTGTTACAAAATATTTGCTGCTTCTTGTCATGAACTGATTAAAATTAAAAAGCCAAACTCTCATATGCTGAAACAATACATTGTATACTCTACGATGTTTAACTGATGTTTTACATGCGATTGTGTTTACTAAAAGACATGTGTTAGCTGTGATTACGCAGCGGTACTATGCAAGGCGTATCGATCGCGCTCAGGTCAAGGGTTATCGCTTCAGTTGTGTTGCGATGACCCTTGACCCGAGTGAGATCGATCGATAGGCCATGGCCAAAAGTACCACTGCGAAGTCACAGCTAGTTGTTGGTATAGCAGCCACTGAAAGAAAAAAGGTTTCTTCACGTAGTTAAGCTATTTCAAGGTACAATACAATTAATTTCAAAGGACGATAATATAGATGCTTCAAAAATCTAATACCTTTTACTATATTGGAGAGGAAACTTACCCTTTCTGGTCTTGCTTCCGCACGATCACGACTTCAGGGTGCGCTCACAAGAAAAATGTCGCAACTTCCGTTTTGATGCATCATGGGATAGGAAAAGACACCAAACTTGAACACCAAGTGTTAACAAGTAGAACGCCTCTTGCACGCCGATGTTAAAATTAAAACGTTCATGGTGGTTTTCTGATTTTCTTTTCTAATTTTTAAACTTTCAACCCGTAATAAACGTGTAAAATTATTTTGTATACTTCCTTATTTAGAAAAAACATGCTTTCAGCAATTATAGGCCGTAAATATTTTTCACTTAGTGTGAAATTCGTTACACCAAAATCCGTGTACTTTTGCCGGACAGTGAAGCAATAGTAAATTTAATATAGCCATTGTAAAGAAAAAAACACAAAAGACTGTTAATTGTTTCACAGTATTGTAAAATTTCTGTGATGCTGAGTTTTTTAACACTTGAAGGAGATCGTTGTTAACACATAGTGTTCAGGTTTAGAACATCATTGTTAATATTATGAACACAGTGTTAACAATATGAACACTAGCCGTTCAAATTTGAACACCGACATGTACATTTTGAACGCGTAAAGACGCGTCTAGCGTCCGCTATTTTTACAGTGTGGGAGCCAATGTAACTCCTTGAGTATAGATGTCATAACAATGTGACGGCCCATCTTCCGTCGAGTTACCAAACGAGCAGCAGAGTTCTGAATGTGTTGAAGCTTGCTCAATTTATATGCAGGTAGGCCAAAAGTAGACTGTTACAATAATCTAACTTCGATGTGACAAAAGCATGAACCAGTTTTTCAGCACTGGGCTGGTCTAACAATTTTCTAATTTTACTTATCCGCCAAAGTGAATGAGATGCCACCCTACAAACATAGCGAATATGCTCGTCCATGAGACCGAACGAGTCAAGCATTACACCAAGGTCACGTACAACAGTGGATGGCGAAATCGTGGCCTCACCTATTCGTACATTCATAGAACCAAATTGTGAACCAACCGTACAATTTCGGGGTGTAAACCAGACAACCTCTGTCTTCCCGTCATTAAGTGCCAACTTATTGGACATCATCCAATTACGAATTTCATCGACGCATGCTTCTATACGCTGAACAATAGTGGAGCTGGTAAGGATGTCACAAGCAATGTACAATCCAGAATCATCTGCATATATAACAGAATTTAAGCCATGACGTGTGATGATATCCTCAATCGGAGTCATGTACAAAGCAAACAAGACAGGACACAATACTGAACCCTGAGGTACACCATACTTTAAAATGCATTTGTTAGATAACATCGACTTGACAGAGACCTGTTGTGTTCTACCTTTCAGAAAGGATTCAAACCATTTTAAAGCAACCCCTTGAATACCAAAACGAGAGCGTAACCTACCAGTAGAATGTTATGATCAATTGTGTCAAATGCCGCTGACAAATCCAAAAGAACCAGGATGACATGGTGTGTTTATCGAGAGCGAGCATGACATCCATTAGCATACGTATAAGTGCAGTCTCGGTGTCCTGCCCTCGCGATAAGCAGACTGAAAACGACCTTACAGAGAACTTTCAGACAGACAACTATTTCAACGAAGAAATGCACACTTCTCAAACTTGTCCAGAAAACTACAGTTAGATACAGGTCGATAGTTTTTCATTGTATTACAATCAAGTCCACTTTTCTTAATGAGTGGACGAACAATGGCTGTTTTGCAATCAGCTGAAAAACACCAGACGAAAAAGAAGAATTTACAATACGGAGCAGTAATGGCACTCTAAAGTTATGTGTTCAGTTATTGAACACATATTAGAACGCTTAACTGTAACACTTTTTGAATGCAGTTTAAGTGTTCAGTAAGAAAAGTAGAATGCATGTGTTCAGGTTTAGAACATATAGTGTCTTTATTTTTGAACGCATTTCATATGTTCAAAATTACATGAAATAGAACACTGTTTACGCATCAGCACACTGTAACACTTTTTGAACACAATTTAAGTGTGCAGAGTAAGTAAATAGAATGCATGTGTTCTGGAAAGCAGACCACCATGTACACACAGAAATGTTGTGACTGACAAATATTGTAATGTGGCAAAATGGCATGTTAACTGGCCTGAAATGCATTTTAAATGTAACAACAGACTATAACGTTTGGGTTACAGTTATATTAGAAAAATGTTGCATGGTAAATGCTGAGCATTAGGAGTTACCGAACATTAGTATTCAGCATTCAGAACACTAGCATTCTATTTGTGATTTATAAAATTTGTGTTTGGACTCAAGAAAATGGCCCGAAAATTTGCAACTGTCTAGTGTAAACACAAAACGACATAATTATTAAAATTAGACCTTAAGTGACTCACAATATTGCGAGAGAGAGTACTCTACGGCAAAAAACACTTCTGAGGAGTGTCATGTGCTTATCGCCCGGCCACGGTTCAAACTTGGTGCCTATTCAATGCCATTTTGCCACGATATACAATACTTACCGTAGCAGTCAAACTTTCTGTGTAAACAGCTAGCACACCGTCACAAAATACTGGCAGAACTCAATCGCTAAAATCATAGAATGTGAAAATACCGCCAGCAACAAAATGCGTCGTCTGCAGCAGCGGCGCGGCTTGCATCTAATGTGCGCATGTTCAGAGGGGCCCTCGTGTGACCCGAGGAAGCCCGATTATCCGTGACGTCATACTCGGGACACCCTGGAACACAAGTGTTCATTTAGTTGGTAACACGAGAGTTCTCTGTTTGGCGTCTGTTAGAATACAAATATTCACAAATTGAACACCAGTGTTCTGGAAGATTTTTGTCTTCACGATTTTATCGAAATAAATAGTTTTAAGACATTTACGTCCTTTTATTCTTAGCAATAAACTTGAAAACTTTTTCAGAACTACCGATATTTGCCTTTGATTTCAAAAAGTGTTCACTGACTCGAATTCACATATATACGAGTCAAACAAAATATTTGTTCGGTTTTTTTTTTTGTTCAAAGGAGTTTACTGGAGCAGAAAACAGACTAAAGACACCGTGATGTGTGTTTCTAACTAAAATAATGTTGTCTGGATAAAAACACGCGACAAAAACTGTTATCAGTTGGTGTTAGAACGGCAGCGATCTATGGCTGACCACATCCATTCTATTTCTGAACACAAAAGTTCAATACTTGAACACACATGACACTTCCCATGTGATCTAACTGAACGCATCCGACGCGTCATCAGCGTCCAAACATTTAGAGTGGGGGCTAGTTCATTTACACATGCTTTAACCAGCTGTGTAGGCATTGGATCTAGTTGACACGATTTAGAAGGCATCTTACTAACAATAGAAATTACATCATCAATACATAAAGTTTCAAGAATGGAGAGCGAGTTCTGATACAAGAATGGTTCAATACTAAGAGGACTAGCATTTTGAAGTTGTTTGCGAATGTCTACTATTTTCTGTTCAAAAAATCAGCTGGTAGTTGAGATAGTTCATGATTATTTGGGAGAATGTCGGAAGCAGATTTCTTTGCACCGGAAATGTCATCAACAACTCGGAACAGTTCCTTGGTATTTGCGTTTTCAATTTTACTTCGATGAAATGACGCTCTCTCCAAATCCAACTCTCTGTTATACTCAACACGAGCAGCGATAAAAATCTGTCTGTCAATTTCAAGTTGAGAAGAACGCCACTTTTGTTCAAGTGATCTCAGAGCCTTACGCTTAGCCAGTAGGTCTTCTGTAAACCATTCGGCACGGGGTTTCTGCACAATGGTTCTCTGTTTGGCAGGAGCATGCAAATCCATCAAACTTTTCAATGTAGAATTGTAAACTTCTGTCAGCTCATTTATTTCATTGATCGACTCCGGATGATTAAGTGTACTTGAAATTGAGTGTTTAAGATTCATTAAATTGATACTCTTGATGTTGCGCTGTTGCCTGGTAATTCTTGTTGGAAGGGGACGAGTGATCATGGACGTGAAATGGACAGCAGAATGATCGGATGGCATTTTGTTGTCAATTATGAAATTTCCAAGCCATGGTTCAGATGTTCGGGTCAATACAAGGTCTAGAGTATGACCGTTCCGGTGTGTACTCCCGAGTACATGTTGAGTTAGACCGAGAGATTGAATAAGATCGTCAAACTGACAAGCATCACTGTCATTTGCATCATCCACATGAATATTAAAATCCCCTGCAATCAGTAGGCGACCAGGTGCAAGTAACAGGCTTTCCATTAAAGTGCCAAATTCCGAGATAAAAAATTTCACGGTGAATTTATGTTTCGCTGAATACGGTGGACGATAAATGATGATGACACGAAGAGTAGAACTGCCTGTAGAGATATTCACATCCATGGCTTCAAAAGATTTAAACTTGGTACACTTGTTCTTCTTAGTGTCCAGATTAGATCTTGTTATCAGTGCTATACCTCCACCCTTCCGATTACAACGCGGTGCTTGCAATATATTAAAGCCTGATATGGAAGATGACAAATTTGCTTCTACCAGGGTACGACATCTATCCGTTATCCAGGATTCACTAATCATAAAATATCCGTTGTGTGGAAATAATCGAAGCACATAGAGCACTAACTTTACCATCCATCGATCTTGCATTCCACAGAGTAAAGTTTACACAGTCACGTAAATAATATGAAGAAACTCTTTTTACTGAAGTTAGCACAGTACTTCTGGCTGGAGTTGAAAAAAACTTGTTCTCGGCATGACGTGAAAAAGCGCTGATAAGTGTAGGAATAATCTGTGACGAAGGACGATAATTCACATAGCCACCTCTCTTACCGCGGGGTCTTTTCCATCTTTTTGACCGCCAACTTCCAGTGGCAAAATCCTGTGGAGGGATTTCATCTAAGGTAGTCATAAGGGTACCCGGGGAAGATCTTCGTAGGGCGTTTTTGCCTACCTCTTGTTGGGGCTCATTTGATGTGATATCCATTTGGTCCAAAATTATCAAAAGAATTACAGAAAAATTAAAAACTTGGTGAAATCTTGCACTAAAATTTTGCCGGGAAACAATTACAGCACTCAAAGCGTTAATAAAGTTTTGCCGCCTTTGGCGTAGAGATAGTGTAGGGGTGGCGGCCATTTTTAACTTCATGAAATTGGGTAATTTGTTTCAGTCTCCAGTACCAACATTTGTACGGTGTGCCCCATTTTTTATTCTTGATCACAAAAGAGAATGGTTGAAAGTTTCTTGAAGAAACTTTGATCAAAGATTTAAGTCTTTCATTTTCAAGGCGCGAACTACCTTAATTTCAATAAAGTGATGTGGGCTTTAAGTTTCACTTCGCCAACTTATTATCTGCGTTTGAGTAAGTCTAGATATTGAGTGACTAATTTCAACATGACATTTCCCCTCGAGTCAACGTCAGTCCGTCAGTCGATATAACAAGTAATCCAAATAACATTCTAAATGAAGAATTTTAGTGTGCGAGACAGATAGACAGACAGACAGACAGACAGACAGACAGGAAGACGGACAGAAAGAGACATAGAGAGTCTGCAATAGCTTGTAAAGGAGATAATCGCATACTCCCGTATTTAATTCACCTTTATGAATCTTACAAAGTTGATATGAAAGTTCAATGAACAGTATGTTTTTAACAAATTAAGGGATTGGAGCTCGAGAGAACCCGTGAGGATCGGGGTATTTTGTCAAAATGACGCTGCGCGAAAATTGTGATCCTTGAAGAATTTTGACCTCTCCCTGCATGTCACAGTTCATATCAATAACGTCTTTATTGACATAATGTCTCGTTTAACCTTTGAAATTTGACTTTTGAAAGTTCAAGGAATAATTGTTCACGTTTACAAATAATCACTTATGCAAGATTCCAATTAATTGATGAAAAAGAGATCATCTTAGCGTCATTGAATATTCTATCAACTACTCAAAGGACAATTGGCTATTCGACTTAAAATGGACAATAGCACTAATTTTTCATAGTTTTGCTTGTAATTGTAATAGAGAACTTCTATCGTTTGTCAAGAACTGATAACAGCCTTGCAAGTTTTGTAGCTTAAAACTGTGTAATAGTTAAGTCCTAAAATAACATGAGAAGTTAATTAACATTTTTAGTTTATGATAATCATATTTTTTGTTCAAGTTCCAGTCATATCTACACTGTCAAACACCCTATTCTAACCAAGTTCATTCATATCACTCATCAAACGTATACACGTGCGCAAATGTTGCTAGCTTTATATTGGAAAAAAAATCATAGTTTAGGTTTAAACATAGACTATACCATGTATAATGGATTAACATTTTCGGTGAAATTCAGAAATTAAATTTCTTATACACACATGTACTTTTTACCATCCTACTCTAACGAAGTACATTCAATATCAATCATCGTACGTTTATAAATGCGCATATATTGCTAGTTTTATATTAGATAATACTTTTCTCATAGGCTACCATGTATAGTGGATTAACGTTTTTGATGAAATCTAAAACCAAATTTCTTGAATAAACATGCACTTTTCCTCCAGCTTCAAGCAATTAGTACATTTACATCAATAATCAAACAAAAGTCTAATTGAACAGGTATATCTTGTTTTGTAGGCGAACATCGTAAACGTTTGTCCTGTAAGCTCTCATGTATTACGATTTGATATTTCGGGTTGAAGCGCTTTATCAGCCACATCCTGCCGTCTTCTTACAGTTACGCACAGAATGGTCACCCTCCCAAATACTTGAAGTTTCACATGACCCTTCAAAAATGCTTGCCCGAAAAGGGGCGACGACCCATCCCCCCAAAACACATCGGCCCTCCTCCTTGTTCGTGTAAATCTGTCCTGTTTTCTAAAGACGTTTATGTACTTTTCTCATTAATTTTATTTTATTTTTCTACTAAGGTCTGCTCGGACCCCCCTCGTCGAAGTAGATGCCACCAGGTTAACTGTCCTCCCGGCTACGGAATTTCTGGTCCTTGCTTTCTCGACGAGCCGCCACCTGTCTGTAAAGAATGCACGAACGGAACCTTCTCTTCTCACTCCAGTAAATCCGCCAAATGCCGGCCGTGCAGAAGATGCGACCAAGAGCGAGAAATGGTGCTGTGGCAGTGCAGCCCGACACTGGACACTGTATGTGTCAAGTTTCGGCGACTTGACGATGACGGGAATGAATTTGTGGTACGACCTCGAATCTTGATGGAAAAGCCCATGGACAATCGTTTCATCGCTGATATTCACAACAAGTCGCGTCAAGATCACGCGGAAAGACAGCGGATACAGCAAGAACTGGATCGAATTAGGGCAGAAAACACGACTTTCGACGATAACGTTACGGAGACTTTGAACAAAGGCATCGGCGTAGAAGGTCATGAGTTCTCAACGTTTTCGCCGGAGATGGACATCACGACTTCATCACGTGACACAACCGTAGCAAAGATTGACACGATTGGTAAGTACCAATATCGTATATAATTTTTAAACAAAACGCTGTCATTCTCCTGATAGAAGATTCACTGTTGAATTCATTCATGAGGTTATTAATTTGCCTATTGGGAAGCAGATGTCCTCGTAAATATTTTTATAAAACATTTCGAATCGTCTGACATCATTCATTACACACATATTTCGACCACCGCGAGCTGA
The DNA here is from genome assembly GCF_041260155.1 of Ptychodera flava. Taxonomy (NCBI): domain Eukaryota; kingdom Metazoa; phylum Hemichordata; class Enteropneusta; family Ptychoderidae; genus Ptychodera; species Ptychodera flava. The sequence continues at coordinate 9,059,629 of NC_091928.1, forward strand.
CTAGTAAATCATAAGATTAAATAAAACCCCTCAGAAGATTTGTTCAAAGTTACAATGTAAAACGCGTATCTGCATTGGATCATTAACAAACGTTTAACTTTTAGGTAAAGCGTCACGGACAAATGACCAGCATTTCACCACATCTTTGCATAAACATCTGAACCTTGTGACGGTCGAAGATCCCGGTATTGACCTTGAGGAGGACGATGGACCGCCTGGCCAAATTCATCGCAGCACAGGCGTCTACACGGCGATTATCTCGACTGCCAGTTTCTTGGTTGTAATCGTAGTTCTGGTGCTTCTCATACTACTAGTTTGGCTACGAAGGTAAGACGTGCAGGGATTAATATTAGGAATTTAATTGTACCGATCACTCAAGCGAACGTGTTCATATTGTTGATTACGTCATAGACTACTCAGACACTGTGCGGTGCAAGTTCAAGTTGTCTCTGTTGAGAAACAGATTTACATGCACACCAGTAAAGTCTCTGACAAAACATGCTTATCAGACAAAAATCATCTCACTTGGATGTAACACTACTTGGTCTAAAATAATTCGCATACGTAATAGCTACTGCGAGAAAATCAACACGTGACATTGAATTAAAGCAGCATAAAAAGTTAACAAAATTACAAACTCGTCAAAATCAGCAAATGAAAGTTATTGCGTAAACATCATTCATTCCCCCGTTCATTCACTGTTGCTGGCACTGAATAAAGTGTTCACTTACTTTGACCTTACGTTAACTTTTCTTTTATCAACACCACGCATAATTCGTGCACTTTTCTACCACTGGAAAGCATGCAATTTTAAGGCCAAAATCGTGCTTTGTCTCCCGTTATCGCGCGCGTCATGTGAAAACATGCGCGTCACGACTCTTTTAAAGTTCACGTTTGTTTCTTTCAATGGCAGACATTTTAATTTATGGCAAGTGTGTATGAATAACCAGAAGTGGGTGGGCCATTTTTTCATTTCAACAAAAACCACAAAAAAAGAAATTCGCATGACCGCATCATTTTTGAATCCGACCAAGGACGAGAAACATTTTTGGGGGCCTAGGGCGTTGATTTCGCCGTTGGTGGCGCTGCTACCTTCGCAAAGTCACATATCTATTCCCATTTGCCTCCCCGGCATTATTGGTTGAGACACAGTCCCTCTGATAGAGGAGGGGCTGTGGTGGAGACAAAAGAACATTAAAATATAAAAATAGCTACAATGTATATTGAACTGTTGACGACTTCCTCAACACTGGTGTACCCACTGTTACAAGTACCTCAGATTCTGTCATGTACCTCAGAACCGAAAACCAAATGCTCGAGCTCGTTGGTAATTTCCGAAAAAAAATTCACAAATTAGTGTAGGCTATCGACAGTGTATAGCGATCATGTCTGTTTTGTGGCCTTAGTAGACGCAACATGTCGTACAGCATTTTTTACGAGTGTGTGCTTCACCCGGTGGATTTGGGCCGAATTCTGGAAGTGTCAAACATACTGCGTAGCTACCTTTTCAGCTCTCATCAATGTAGATGCCAAACCTATCGGTCCAATAACTGAAACTTTTGACGACTTATTTACTTTTGTATTCAATGTCAACCACAGTTTCTTGTTCTACTTCCCAAAGTATTTGTTGATATACACAGTATTCAGCCTGTCAACTCAGACTGTACATGTTAACTGCTTGATAAGTAAATAATGGTCTGCTATAGAATTCAAATATTACCAACAGCTACATAGTGGGTGTTTCAACATGGTTTGAGCAGTAGAATAAGAATGGCACACAAAACAGTGAACAAATAATTTAAAGTTCCTGTAATTTAACCTGTACCATTGGCTGGAGGCCAAAGTACGAAATAAACATTATTATTATTATTATTATTATTATTATTATTATTATTATTATTATTATTATTATTATTATTATTAAATAAACACTGACACAAACACATACGCACACACGTACATACAATTACTGACAGACAGTGACACACAGTGGCCATGCCAGAAAATCCCGAGAGAGTTTGACCGGTTGACCTCGCTGTTAATTTTATGCAGGAAATTACAATAACAATGCTTGGTCGAATGACGCAGTGCCTTGAGGGTGGGATCGCCAGTGGTATAGGGGGAGGAGTACCTTCCCGATGGTGATAAGTGGTGCGGATTACCGTACGCGTCGCCTGGGTGACTGGCGTTGCAAATACCTGGACTGAACCCACGCGTGGACTGAACCATTTGGTTTTTTTGGGGGGTCACGGTGTCGATGGTACTTTGACAATAAAGTAAAGATGCACAGATATCGAGTTTATTGTCTTGTTTATGAGCGCCAGTATTTCCAACAGCATGAATTACGTGCATTTGCCCTAGAAGAAATAAATAATTTCGAATAAAACATCGCGAATATAACCACATTCCTTAAGCTCGACGTACCCCAAAGAACCATGAAATCACCCGACTTTCGATTGAAGAGATGAGTTTTGCCAAACCGCGTATACAGAAAAAGTGGCAGATGACTTTATTTTTAGAATCATAGACAGTATAGCGAGATGTAAAAAATGTGAAAGAGGCTCCCCATCTAACTATCCTAAATGTTTTTGTGTCGAGTTTGTGTTTGATTCGTTTCGAAAATGTGTTCCTACATTCTTATCCGATTGTGTGTGTTAATAAAAATGTTTGTATCGCTTTGGATATTTGTAGAGAAGTTTACATTAGTGTGTACGGCAATGTTTTGTTTGTGTGGGGAAAGCTTATGGCGAGACGCAGCCGACCTATGTTGTTACAAAAGTTGATAGAGTCGCCCTTTGACGCTTGCGTTTCGAAACCCGGGTGTGGTTTCTCATCAGTCGCGGTGTAGATTCTTTCCTTAGTTTGTGTTTGTGAAAATTTATTTTAATGCATTTTAGTGGTCTTGCTTTTCGATTAGCGAGGCAAGTATATTAATTTTTGGTCACGTTGTGAGTCCGTTTGGTGGTTCGGTTTGTTTGTTCTATGTTTCTTTACTTCGGTAAATTTTGTTTTGACTGGTGTGTCTTTTAGATTTTTGCGGAGGTTTGTGAATTTTTAGGCAATAAGTACCACTGGGGGTACGGATTTTATGTTTATTGGATCAAGATACTCACAAGTATCCTGGTTGATGTGCTTGTTCTCGTACATTTTGATTCATAGTTCGTTTACTTTGTTTACTGTTTGTTCTGGCTTGTTGTGTATAATACTGAGTGTTGCGTAATTGCCTTTCGCATTCGAGTACGTAATCGTTTGTGTTGACAATAACGAAAAACCGACCCTTGTCGAAGGTTTATTTTCCCCGAAATTTGTCTATTGTTTGCAAGCTGTTTATCGCGATTCTTTTAGCATGCGACATGTTTGTTTCCTTGTTTGAAAGGGTATCTCTAGAAGTGCGAGTTTAGCAGCTTCAGATAGCTTTCAAGTTTTTGGTGTTTGTTGTTTGTGGAGCCCAATTTGACTTTTCTTTGAATTTGTGTTGTTGCGATTGTTTGTGTCTCACGATGTAGCGTAGTCACATTTTACGACTTTATTTGTTGAAATCCTGAGGTGGTTTTATTCTGTTTGGTTTTGTTGGCGTCCGAATTAATTTTAAGGCCTTTGCCTAGTACTATTTTTCGGAGTTTCATAGTTTGAGCGATGATAGGTTGTTGTTGAATTTCATGTTGTTGTCGGCTTTTCTTTGGAAATAGCTGATTTATTTCCACGGCCATTTTTTCTGTTACGTTATTTTTATGTGTACGATTTTTGTTATTTCTTTTAAGTGTTTGTGTGTTCTATGTCATTTTATGGGTTTTTTTGGTAGTTCTCTTTTTGGAGTGTTTGGTGGCCCTGAAAAGGGCCGCTTGGTATTGGTTTTTGTTAGCGCTTGGCGCGTTTGTTTTGGCGATGAGCCTATAGCTTTTTTATGCTTCTTTTCGCCGATTCGATGTGCTTGGTAAGTAGGTGTTTGCCGCCTTCTTGTCACTGTGTGTGCGTACATGGACAGTCTGCATAGCCCTTGAATGTGGTCTCGATTTTGATCAAACTTACAATTTAGGAGTATATATCAAAACTGATAAATGATTTATGTTTTCACATGGGTTCACAAAAAGTTTTGCCCCGGTGTTCATTTTTGGCCCAGGAATTCCATCTACCCACCCTTTACAGAGTAGTAAGCTTATGGGGCAAGTAAATATGGATGCGCCGGTGCGATTCAACGATCAACCTGTATATCGCATCGAAAGTCAACAATTTTACGGCACGGACTATGATTTTATAAGTTTATACACAGTCCCTCGTGGATAGAGAGACTTGTGGTTTATATAAAAATTATAAGGCGCGGGGTATCATATATTGACTGATTACTGTAGCTATAGATAGGCTACATTCAGGACGGGCAGCGACGGGCAGTAATTAGTAGGCAAAACCACGGTCCCTCCACAGAGGGACCGTGGCAAAACAGGTGGTTTTCACCGTGGGCAGAACTCGGTGCAATGATGCTGAACATTAATAGTAAGCCTGTCACCTTGAAGGTAATGCTGTAGGTGAAACAAGTAAGCTTACTTCAAACGCACGATGGTACAAACATTCCTACCTCCATGGTATAAACAACACCATAAGTGAAACGTACACATAGAAATACACGCGTTCCTGCGTTGTGTCCATCCGGGCCACGCGATTAAAATATGACTGATACTGCTGGATAGTGTTAATTGGGTCGGTAAACAGTCAATTAATAGTTTAATTGACTACCTGGGTGATTGGCAGGTCGTGTCCAACGACACATATGCAAAGCAGGCCAAAAGACAAAAGCCCCAAAGATATTGACAGCTGGCCAGAGGTCACCATGAATACGTAATGAGCTTCACTACGCAGAAACTGCGTTGTCAAGCCCTTCTTAAAGCCCGGCTCGAAATGGACCGGGATCAGGATTAGTGCCAAGTTTGGGTGGGCGTTTTGGGGCATGGCTCTGCATAATGAGTCTGTTGGCAACGGTTGCGATCGTTCGCATTATCTGCGTAATCTGTTTGCTCTCAAATCACACTCAGGCGTACGTACGTATTCAGTACGTACAGCCTTCGTTTCCCGGTTCGTTTCAGTTATGCCATGGCAATATTCGAAAGAAAAAGAAAGAAAGAAAAACTAGGAAGGAAAAGGAACACGTCAGGAAAATGGTAGGAAATAGGTAAACGGCGACGTCATGACCGATCGCAAAAAATAAAGGAAATTCACGGAAGGGTCGAGACTTCCTTGAATCTCGTGTATCACGATATCTGTAATAGCGATCGCGGTCAGTTGCTCGATTGCTTGGCGGCGGGGTGTGATATCGAAAAATTATCACGAGTTATGTTTATTTTCGGAGCAATTGCAAGTTTTGCTCGAAACGTTTGTTAACCTTCGACTGGAATCAAGGACAGACTGGGTTCCTCTCCGTCTTTCTTTCTATCTGCATGGTTATTAAAAGGAATTACATGTAAAGTCCAGCTTTTGACGAAATATTATAACGATGTAGCGCGGAATCAATGAGCTGTCCTCAGACACGCGTATCCTAAAGCGTTTACAAGATTGGTTGATGGCGCTTACTTGCTCATCTTGAACTGAAAGATTGAATGTTTCAACTGTTCAAATATCTTACAATTTTTGTTAAATTCTCATCACAGAAGTCCAAATGTAACTGGGATAATCGGTATGTCAAAACCTTACTAGTACCAGCCCTCCGAACACGACATGTCATTTCCACGTGTAAAAACACGTGTACATACGGCCGTTTTCGGGGCCAGCATATATATCCAAAACAACTGTTCAGTACCGTCACGTTCGGCCGTAGATTTGGAAGGGGGAAGTTGTTAAAAACGTGGATCTCTTCGACTGACAATAATTAAATTGATCATGGAGGCTACCACCATGTGTTGATGGTTATTTTCGATGCCATTCTCAGTGCAAACTACTGACTCTGCTTACGCGCTTTTCGCTAGAAAACATCGTACTACGGGTAAGCTTACTGACTAGTCCTCTTGCTAAGTCACGTCTGAAAATGGTTCACTTTCGTGATGTCATTGCACCATAAACGCTAGCAAAAAAGTTTATGGCAACACAAAGTTTTCATCCTTCGCCCGCTGATATAACTCTAAGTTTACATATAGTTTGTTTACATCGTAATTGTTCTCGTATGCACAGCAAATGTTTGACCAGTTTACACCTCTGCGCGTCACCGAATGATTGACAATTGTTTGAATCACGGAACGACTGTCTCCTGAGGGCCATTCCCTTTGTTCAGAAAGCGATTTTTCCCCTAATCGTCGTAGTTTTAAAAAACTTTGTGAAACTTTGCAGATACCTGTATGGCCTAGGTGTTTATGAAACAGTCTATGTTCATGGTATGCCAAAAATATATGTTTGAGAATCGTTTAGGCCGATTTTCACGGAGCGGTCTACAGCTATTGCCAGTTGTCACTCAAGCGCCATTATGAATTTTCAATAAGTTAGGGGCCTTTTATACCCCGCACACCGGTTTAACCGGTCAAACCCTCTTGGCATTTTCCCTCATGGTTAGTCGCGCCTTAAAATCGAAACACTTATCTTTGCTCAATCTTTTCGTAAGAAAAACTAACGGTCCCTTTCGGTATCAAGAATAGTAATCGGGGGTAAAAAAAAATTGGTAAGAGAGAAAGTAAGTAAATTACTCAATATTTACCATGCCCTTTTAGCGGTGCTTGCCCGTACCACAGCTTGTATTTTTTAGACTTTTATCAACGAATCTTGTTTTGTAGGGCCCGTCTGATGACGACGACTTGTGCAACGGACGAATGTGAAGGATATCCGTCCGATATTAACACTGCAACTGTTACAAACCGGGAGGTAAGCCTACTATCTATGCTACTTTGATATTTGCTTGTCTCCGTAACCTTCTTTTGAGTTTACTTTCTATCTACAATCTGCACTTCTTTTAACAACTGACGCATTTTTACAAATTCACCAACAAACGAAAGAAACCATGTAAATTCCAAGTGAAGTCATTATCCAAATGATTGACGTCAAATTTTACATTTTTTGTTCATCTATCCTTTGGTAAAGCTCAATGAAAGTGAATTCGAAAACACTCACCCTACGACCAATTTAGGTACAATGCGCCTCGAAACAGATATCGGACCAGGGCTCCCGCTTAGTCACCAAAATGATTAGCCAACTCATTAGCCAAATCAAAAATCTTTTAGCCATTTTGAGTAACTCTTAGCCAGTTTATGATCTCAAGTGGGGCAACAGCTTTCTCGTCATTCAGGAGTCCCTAATTTTACAAATCAAGATGTTTTGTATGATGTTCATGATGGTTTTTACACTAACGAAATATGTGTTTAGTTTTTGCATTTATAATCTGTGTTTTTATGACATTTCAGGGATAGAAATCCTTTCTCATTTTTGATGGTAAACTTTAAACACCAGAAATAAAATTAGGTAGCAATTGAATTCTAAAAATCTGGTAGCAATGTTAAGTGTATATTACAAGAGGTACAGATTGAATATTTCTGCCACATTCAGTTAGTATTCACAGTATGATAGCTTGTCATAAGTTACAGGCTTCTCATGTGGCAAATTTATGCAGTCTTCCATAACCTAAATGTTTGAGCCACACAAGTAAAACAATTTTCCATGCAGAAGACAGCATTTATGGTATAGCACAATGGCAGTGTAGCTACGATTATTGTGGTATTTATTAAGGGCCTGGTTTTACTTGTATATCATAGTTGTGATCAAGCAGGCTGAAATAGCATCCTGAGTAAAGTACTTTTCTTGAGACAAAAAGGGCTGGGCCAAACAAAACTCTTGTAAAACAAGACACAACGATAAATGTTCATTTAAATTACTCACTGTTTTAGGGCATTTATTGTTTTAATGATTATGATAACATTTTAGCCAAGATATATTTTCATTTGATATTTTGATATCATCAAGAAATGTCTGGTGATGTTCACTTCTAGATTATTAAACTGGTGGAATCTACAAAAATATTAAAATCATTCAGAATCACATAATTTCTTGTATAAGTTATAGCAGTTTGAAAGTAGGCCGAATGGGAGTCAGTCGAGCTGAATGCAAAGGCAGCAAAATTACCTTTCACCTATTGGACCAACCTAGGTGGTTTCTTGTGAACCATTATCAGTGTTTCCCCTGGGTTCCAAAATCTTGTAGCAAATTTGGCTAGAAGCCCTAAAAAATTATTCGCCAAACGAGATTTCAATTAGCCAAGCCGATACCACTGATCACAAATGACGTCATTTCTTTCTCATTAATATGCAAAAATAAATATTTGTCTGCATTTTCCGTAAGAATGACGGAAATAAACCCTGTTAGTGCTACTATGGATACTAAAAGTAACACCAATTTATGGTTCAGATTACAAGGTGCCAACATCATCCACGCATACAACATAAAATTTGTCCGAATTTCAAGCGACACCACGCGAGCGACACTTGTCCAAAGTTAGGCGTATGCAACTATATTCAGTAACAAACCTGAAATCGCTATCGTGCGATACTGTACTGTGTACATATCGCTACAGACAACGGCACGAAACCTGGTTCAGCATACTAGTTTTTTCAAACGAATCAGATATCCATTCTCGTAGCAGTTCGAAAGTAAAATACTCTCAGACTTGAGAAATATGTGCATTTTTTTAGACTTCCAATACATTTGCTTTACGCTTGAAGTTTAGCAAGCGAAGCTTGGCGCTCGGACAGCGCACAGCGTATCACGCAGCGTATCAATGGCGCTCGGGTCAGGGGTCATCATCAAAGACGTCAGTGCATGCAGCATGTGCAGTGTGTATTCACAGCAAGCTTGCCATGGATCGCGGAAATCACGGATCATGAATCCAAATGTTCACGTCTCTATTATGTAAACAGAACCGTAAAATATCAAATATATACCATTTTGATATGGAGAAACATCTTTTTGTTTCACTGACGATCAAGTTAAATACTCAAATATCGCGACAAGACTTAGCGTATTTGCACGATGTGATGTGAACTAGCGGTCCTACTAATTACTACCCGTCTCTGCCCGTCACTGCCCGTCACTGCCCGTCAGGAAATTAGCCTTCAAATTACTGTAATCTGTCGATATATCAATACCAAAAGACCACTTATATAATAGAAAGCTACAAAATCGAGTCCTGTCTCAGAACTAACGTGAATATTGGAGCGCTAAGTTCTGTACTCGACGGGCAGTGATGATAGGCAGTGTTCGGACATCGATTACGATCAGCGTTGCCACTCGTTCGCAAATCAACGTTGTTGGGGTCTGGGACGACAATTTTGTTTGGTTGTATAGTAAGTAATGTTTTTGATATGAGATATCAACTGATTACAGTCGTTGAAAGGTAAATTTCCCGACGGCAGTGACGGGCAGTGGTCGGACGTCGACGGGCAGTATGTATGGCCAATGGTGATGCATGTACGATCACACGATTAGCGTTGCTACTCGTTCGAAAATCAACATTTTTCGGATCTTGGAATATTATTTCGTTCGTTTTTACGAAGAGTAGTGGTCTTTGGTATTGAAATATCGACTGATTACAGTAATTGGAAGGCTAATTTCCTGACGGGCAGTGACGGGCAGTGACGGGCAGTGACGGGCAGTAATTAGTAGGACCCGTGAACTAGGCGACTCAGCGGACGAGCGAGCGCCTTCTCTGAAAGTCCGATGTCACGTCACAATACACCACGGTCCGTGATACACTGAAAATTGTCGCGAATTTATATTTAAGGAAGCCAATTCACACAAGTTTCTAACGCCAGTAAAGGTATTTTCTTGTTGGCAGCAATACACCACGAACAGTTTCGCTATTCAGGTGTGCCTTACTCGCTCTACGTTCTAAAAAATGCCATGTGTATGCATGCCGCTACCTTCCTTTCCAAATTCACGGTCGACTTTCGTACATTGATCATAATCTTTCTTTCCATTTCATAGCTTTACTTGCGCGTAGAATGTGTGTTGTAGGGGTGGTTCCCCCCCATATTGGTGGAGCAGCCAAAGTCAAAAAGGAAAGTTTGCCGTTTTTGCTTAGTTTCACAGTCACTACGATCCTTCAGTGTTGACGATGACATGGCTGTCACTGCACGGAGTTATCACACATTGCGCGTAGTCAAACCCAAAACTTCGCAACATTTTAGTCAACTTGTCATGATATACATGCGGTACTATTGATTTGTGAGTTATTTCGTTACAATTTATTCATACTGTATGTGTTACAAATAGGATCTCCTGACGCATAAGGTCGGGGATGTAGAGAGATAAAGCATGACGTCTCAAGTTGAATGCAGGACATCGATGTGCGCGCGGACAGACAAAGTGATGACGTCATAGTGCAATTTTCGATTCGCAAGTTTGGCTAACTTTTGCCAAAATCTTCTCGCCAAACGCTACTTTTTTTCGCATTTGCGATTTGGCGAGCGGGCAGCGGAAACACTGCATTATTGTGTAATTAGGGGGTCTTCATGAATGACATCACATGATGAGATGACCTAGACTTGACCTTTCAGAAAACCTCAGTTTTTCTCCTTTTCTTTTGTATTATGGCTCCGTTTGTGAAAATTTCCTTTGAAATTGTGGTTTTTACTATCAAACTGAGTAGTTGCAGGCCAAATTTTGATACAGCAAAGTAGGTACAGTGGAATTTGATCGAGTGTCCGTTTTGCCTTGCAGAGCTCGACAAGTCTAGAGTACATGTTGCTTATCATTAGAAAAGTAAACATTTGCAACAAAGTCAGTATTAGGTGTTAGATTACAACGCACGCGGCGAACGTTTCTTAGACACTGTCTCGTCTACAATCATGACAGTCGTCACAAAGTTTCAGCATGCCACTCATGCACAACAAGCTTGACACCGCACTATAGCTATAGCACGTCATCAAAGTTTTCTTTCAGCTACAGCTTTTTGTACTTTGATTTGGGAAATACAACTCAGACAAAACTCACTGGCATATTTTTCGAGTGTCGGATCTATATCTCGAGGAAAGTCCTCAACATCAACCGGACTGACTCTCGGCGTTTTATTACAGTGAAACATTGTATTTTTTCAGGAAGGTAAAGAATATTTTGAAGGCAGAGAGATATCACCGTCCCCTCCATGCTAACCCGTTGCCGTGTATGATGCCGTCCGGGAAATTAAGTGCCAAAATTCGGTGAATTATTTCAGAAACACTGGTGTGTTATTCTATGGCACAAAATGTACCGTGTTGATTGAATTGCACTTGCATGTGCAAAATCAACACTTTTCTTCAAGTCTATTTTGTAGCTCAGAGAAGTGTCAATTGAGAAAGTTTCATTTAGCTGAGACAAAAGAGAAAGCGGGATTAAAGTTTCATTTGGGAGTGTTTAGCACTTTCTGGTTGACAAATTCAGTGTTGTATCGTGTCAAATTTGTTGATAGAGTAGACTGCACTCGCAATGCTACAGACTGCATGATGCTGAAGAGGAGAAGAAAAGTTTTTTTTAAAGAATTTACTTGTTTCTTCATAAAGTTCCCAATTTAAAAGTAAACACCTAAAAGAAAACTGGTGATGTGCATGTAGTGCAGTGTTATGCTTGTTGTCAGTGACATGCTGAAACGACTGCAGTGATCGTGACGAGACAGTGTATGGGAAACGTTTACTGCGCGCTGTAATCTAACACCAACCAAAGATGGAGACTCAATTTGTTGCAAATGTTTACTTTTCTAATGATAAGCAACATGTAGACTCGTCGAGCTCTGCAAGGCAAACCGGACACTCAATCAAATTCCACTGTAAAACTTTGATAGACTCAAGGACGATCCAGGACTCACAGTGGCAAAGCAGGCCTCAGTGTATTCATGGACCTTACGTTCATGATGTATTGTAGTATCGAACAGCAACAATGTTTGTTTTACGTACCAGGAATTTGTAACTTTGTAGAAAGGAGATTAAACTGTTTCAATACATTGCAACTTTGTAGGAAGGAGGGTAAACTGTTTCACATCTTACAACATTTTATTGTTAGGTGTACTTTTCTGTCGAGGAGGTCTAAGAATTCAATAGCCACTACATTAGCCAAACAGAAATTTTTGTAGCCATTTTTAACTTTCTTTCGCATTTGGCGAATTGGCGAATAGGTAGCGGGAGCCCTGCACTCTCTAGTTAATCCAGCGCTCTTCTGGCCTACCACTTGTGAGGGCTGAAGCTGTCTGAGTCACAAAAATCAGCGCCGTCCTAGTTTTTCGAAAATCCACTTTACATTTTCCCTCAGTGACTTCAATAGGGATTATGGCCATTTTGAGTTTCAAATATCGATGGAAGTATGGTAGTTTGTTCCTATTAGTAAAAAACTTTGTACAGTGACCCCTGATTTTTATTTCAGATTTGCTAACAGAGCCGTGTAAAATTTCAGATATTTGGACCCTCAAACTTTTACAATATTTTTGGTCAACTTATGGGGCTAATTTGGTGGCTTAATTGGCTTATTGTTCGGTGTTTAAGTGTTGGCAAAAAATTATTGAGTTGTTTGTGGTGGTAACCGAAGTTTGAACTGTGACTGATTTTTGGTCTTCGTTTGGCAAAGGGACATTCTTTACGAAACGTTAACGTTTAAGCAACGGTTACATTTTAACTTTCGAGGTGCACACTAATTCAACCATTATTCCCACACTGTCATTCTGCGATGCACAAGTATACACACAATATAGCTACCAGTGGTTTTAATGAAAATATGTTTTCATTACTTCCAGTATCATACGAATGGGGGTTATTCAGTTGTTTCACTGGATGCGAACGGAGAAGTTACAACAGCAGTGATCGGAAAGAGTAAAATTCCTGCCAGTAACTACTTACCACCCACACCTCTTGACACAGGTGAAGATGGTCAGTTTTCCTCCTGTCACGGTAGTGATATTTCATCAAAAAGAGTTCAAGACTTATCAACTCCTCGCAAGATTACTAGCAAGAGCGAGGCTGCCGCGAGAGCGACGGAGTCACCATTGACAAGCAACCACCTGCACAATCAAGATAACGTCTACGACATCATTTTCGAGGGATTGTTCGACCAGAAAGGCGGAGTTTTGTCTCATGAAGATTCTGACGTTCAGTTGCACATTCCAAGAGGGGCCATACCGTCTGGTGAGAAACAGCCAATCATCGTTAAAGTGAGTTTGAGAGTGAGCTATTTCAACGTCGGCCTCAAAGACGAACAGATACCTCTCACGCCTGTCGTTGAATGTCTCTCTCCCGGACTTGAGAACTTCCTCGATTATATCACTGTAAAGCTTCCACATCGCGCCTTGCTGCCAGGAAAAGATGCGAAATCATGGCGATTTCTGGTACACTACAACCAATCAATGAACCCGAGAGACAAGTCTTGGCTTAAGGTAGACCAGTCAGAGCTCAGCGTGGAGAACAACGTCGTCGTGCCGGTAAAGTTCACCGTCGATGAGAAATACGTGAACGTTCGGACGAAACACTTCACCAAGTTCACCTGTTCAAGCTGCGGCAAACAGCGGCCGATATTCGCCATGGACGCCGTGGCCTACGGAAAGTACATACAAGAAAGCGAACAGGTTGCAGTCAAAGTCTACCTATGCGATACCATCAAGGAAACTAAGGTGAGAGTTGCTGCCGAGGAACGTTGCTATTCGAACAAATCAGCAATTGGAATTAAACCCAAAGTAGCGGACGGTGACTGGCAGATCTCCTGTCTGGACAACCATCAGAGAAAGACTGGCAATGGCAGATCAACGAGACTGGAGGTCTTCTGCCTCGAACGCAGGTAAATGTTTAGCTTTGCATTCGGCAGGGGTTGCCGAATAAAAAGCTGGCACGCTAACCCCACAGCTCTCCGTGAAACAAAAATGTTTCTATGATATGCGTAGAGCGCGTCCTTGTTTGAAAGATTTCGTCTTTATCGTTTATTATGTGACTTTTTTTCTGAGTATTTTTTTCTGAACTACATACTACATACATGTTGTTACAATATTACCAGGTATTTTGTATACTTAAACCATTTTCGTATATTGATTAATTATGAAGGATATAGCGGTGCCCTCCATGTTTTCTGTACCACACATGATGATGTAATTATATGACAAATGCGTATATATGTGGAAATGATCTGAATGACTCTATGTGATTTCCTTTCAGGTTAAAACCATGAACGAGATCGTCAGCTGCTGCTCTGAGAGCCTTCCACCCTACGCCGAATTCTTGTTTGAGCCCAAGTTGACTTCCGAGTGTGGACCGCCTAACTATTTCAAAGTTTACTTTGCTTTGCAACAAAGTCTACCCGGTGAAATGACAGCACAAGAACAGAAGATTTTGTCATTAGATCTTTCCGTGAATAAGGTGAAAATTTGAAAACATTTTTAATAAATGCGAAACATATAGTGTAGGTGGAAATTCGAATACTTATAAAAGGCTTGGTGAAACTAGCTAAGTCACACACCACTCAAGCACATCTTTTTCAAGGTTTCGGGATAAAAAAAAATATATTCGTGTTGGCGATGCTCTGATTCCCGTCCATTGTCAGGCTAAGAGCCTGGGAGTCCTCCTTGACTCTTGTCTGACAATGAAACCGCATATCGGACAGATCTGCCGTTCAGCCACTTTTCATTTGCGTCGTATTGCACTTGTGCGTATTTATCTCAACCCGCTACAGAGAAATTAGTTCATGCATTTATTACACCTCGAATAGATTCGTGTAATTGATTTTTACTGGGGCTCCCTAAGTACCAAATCAACCGTATTCAACGGGTTCAAAATATTGCCGCCAGAATTGTAACTCGTTCCAAAACCACCTCTCACATCACTCCAATTTTGTATCAGTTGCATTGGTTACCTGTTTCAGAACGCATTGTTTTTAAGATTTTAGTTCTTATTTTTAAATCCATTCATAGGCTTGGACCAATTTATCTTTCTGATATGACCACATTGTATGTTCCAAATCGCAACTTGACGTCAGCTGATCAGTTTAAACTCTGCAGTGTTCGATCACGTACTAAGAGCTATGGTGATCGTGCTTTTAGTGTTGCAGCTCCTATTCTCTGGAATAATCTCCCGTTTAGCATCCGCCAGTCACCTAACCTATCTGTTTTTAAATCAAATGTGAAAACTTTACTTTTTAAAACTGCTTTTTAACTATTTTTAACAACTTTTTGTGGTGTAACTTTGCTTTTTAACTATTTTTTGTAATGTATTTTTTATTTTTCAGCGTCCTTGATCACAATTTTTGTGGATACTGACGCTTTATAAATAAATTATTATTATTATTATTATATTTTTATTGTCGCCGGAGCAAAATTTAGATACACTGTAAGGTATTTCGCGTTTGTGTCTGAACACACCAAATGCTCACAATATCAGGTTTAAATAACGTTAAAGAATGTTAGACATTTCTACATTCAGAAATAGGACTGTTGTGTAAGCCTACTGACGTGATTTTGGGTCTATACACGATGACGTATGTGGTAATTTCTTTTCTCCAGGTACCAACATCAGGCGAGCAAGAGCAAGGGAACTTTGATCCACAACACAATCTTGGTCTACCACGTGATACAAGTATGTCGCAATATTGAATTCATTGAATGACCGGTTTTAAACATAAATACGTACAGATAGATACACCTCTACAGAGCATTATTAGATATAGGAAACGACAACAACAACAACAACAACACAACCAGCAATTTTAAAAACAAGAACAATAACGATAATAATATCTTTATTTATTATCATTACAATCATCAACATAATATTGATAACACCACTCTCGATGTATAGGTGACAAGAAAACCTGTATTGCAAAACATCAACAAGGTATATTAAAAGTGATAAATGTCTCATCGAGAATATGGTAGTGGCAAAGAAATAAAAAAGAACAGTTATTGCAATGTTAAAAGTCTTGAAATTTATTTCAATTTTTAAACAAATGCTTTTGTTTTTGTCTTATATCACAGTATGTGACCCTTCTGGCTTACAAAAAGTGTGCAAAGAACTTGATCTTTTCCAAGCGAAATCACTTGTTCGTACATTACTTCCGAACCACAACTGTGAAGCAGATCTTGAAAATATCGAACACAATAATCATGATACACGCGAAAAGAAATACCAGTTCTTGATTTACTGGCCAAAAGTTGCTGGGATCCGGGCTACCTATGAAGCCTTGTATAATGCACTGATCAAAGAGGAAATGCGGAAAGCAGCCGAAGTTGTTGCAGAAATATGGCGCTATGAAGCAGGACGAAAAAAGCCAAAGATGACGCAAGTATAGACATGATATGTGCTTGTTTGTTGATTTCACTGTTATTGCAAACTCCTGTAAATAACAGTACTGGGACGGATTCATTTAGCTTGATCTTCACACCAGGCTCTCAGCACGAACAGCTGGTTTTTAGGTGATTGCCATGATGCCCTCAGATCTTTCACTGGGATCTGGAGTTTATCACTTCGCCGTTGGTGGCATCAGGTCGAAAGAGACTGGCGTCGGTATAAACGGCTGATGGGTGGACAAAAATCGCGCTGATCGAAATTTGAGATTTGTTACTACGCGCGTATGATGGCAGAAACTCGGACAAATTTGTTGTTTTGCAACAGTGTATTACTGCTGTTGTTGTTTAGTAAATTGACATGTGGTTTTTACAGTTTCGATCTACAATGTCCGAGAACAATTCTGCATCCAAATGTAAAGTATTCTTAATGTACATATTTAGACTAAGTCTTGCTGTTATGTAAACCACCTTACTATGTACATACCAGTAGTAAAAAAACCACAGGGACATACATAACAAATACATAATGATATCATTTTGTTAAGAAGAGAACGCATTGAATTTCTGATGATGTAATACACGGAGTTCCGCGGCGGTTTTTGTATTTCGAATTTTTCTATTGTAAATTTGAAATGTAAGGGCTTAATCATGTATCCTTGTATTTCCTTCAGCGGAGCGCTTTATTCAAACGGTTTGTTAAACTTGGATACTTTGGAGACCAAATGTTAAATGTGTAAAATGTTAGCAACGAACGCTTTATGAACTTCTCCAAATTTTTCGTTCCGAATATTACTCATCATAAATATCAAACATGTGTGACTTTCAAAAGCAGTGCAAAACGTAAACACAATACTTAAATTGTGTAGGATGTTCATCTCTAATGAAGTGCATCAAGGTTTTAAATATTTTATTATTTGTTTTATACATTTTATCATTTGTTTTTGTGGCGACATTTTAAAACCAACTCAGCGCGTATGTTTAACATGGATTTACAGGCATCAATTATGATTGTGTAGTTTTTCTTTTCAAAAGCTACACATATCAATGCTGATAAATCTCTACAGTTACACAAACGCTCTAAGTTGGTTTTTAAATTGACGCCGCCAAAACAAATATTACTCATCACATTTCATCCCCCACCTAAAAACAAAGTATAATGGTACGTCCCAGCATCAATATACATGTAAATAACAGTGAAGCGCTAGGTAAAATTTAGTTCAGATATCTGTGTATCTGTCTGAAGATTGCAGGGTGCATGAAACTAAGGTAAGAGATATTATTACTTTGTACTTGAGGGAATTTGTGTTATATGTTACTAAAGTTTCATGCAGCTCACAATCTTCTGACTTTTTACTTGGTCTGTATTCCCATCTGTATTATTTCGAAAACGAGGATGAACACCTGAGAACAGGGGAAAATCTAGTCTGAAGATTGCGAGATTCGTGAAACTCAAGTAACATATATTATTACTCTGGATTCAAGACAGTTTTTATTATTACTTGGAATGCTCTGCTTTTAGTATCGACTACTGTAATTTTGACACAAACAAATAAATATATAATATTAATATATTATATATATATATTATATTATAATATATATATATATATATATATATATATATATATATATATATATATATATATATATATATTATATATATATATATAATATTATATATCGAGAAGTATACAGATGTCCTTGTGGGAAATTACAGTGCTCGATCTGGAAAGCAGAGCGTTATAAAAGGTAACACAGATTACTTCAAAGTAATAATATCTGTTACTTCAATTTCATGAAACGTAAAACAAACCAGATATATTTTTTATTGTTTTGATATTGTTGAAAATATGCAAATTAGCACAAAAAAGGCGTTTTTGATAAAAATCTTCTTCTTCATAACCGCTGGTCAGACAGCTTTGATATTTGGTGAACAGGTCCCCAGGGATAACTCAACTTAGATTTGTTCAAATTGTGATGAAATATGCAAATCTGTATTTTTAAGGAATTTTTGTCAAAAATTTATTTCATTAAAACCGCTTGTCTGACATCTCTGATATTTCGTATACAGGTTCAAAGGGATGATCAAAATGTGGTATATTCAAATTATGATGAAATCTACAATTTTGTATTTTGGAGGCAATTATAGTGAAAAAAATAATTCTAAAAAGTTCTGATCTAATAGCTTTCATATTTAGTATACAGATTCCTACAGATGAACTAAATACGATATATTGTAATTATGATGAAGTCTGCAATTTTGTATTTTTGGCGCAATTTTTGGCATTTTAGTCAAAAAATTTGTTTCTCAAAAAGTGCTTTTGTATGATACCTTTGATATTTGGTTTACAGGTTCCTTGGGTTGTCTTATCGTTATGTATTGAAATTTGATGAAATCTTCAATTTTTGTATTTCTTGTTCAATTTTGGCCATTTTGGTCAAAATCTTTGTTTCTCAAATGTTACACATCTGATAGCTTTGATATTAGGTATACAGGTTCCTAGGCTTTATCTTAATATTATATATTGAAATTATGATGAAATCTTCAATTTTGTATTTTTGCAGCTAATTTTGCCATTTTTGGTGAGGCCATCCTGAAATGAGCTATCAAAGATTTCCACCTTCATCATCAACACATGTGTCACAAAAATTTATTCTCTACATAACACAGCGGAGCTCTGTCGACTGTTAGCTCGATTGTTTTTTAAAACTGCTTGTTAGACAGCTTTAATATTTTGGTATACAGATCCCGGGAATGACCTTAGTGAGACAATTTCATACAGTCAGGAAATACTTAATTTTGTAGCCAGGTCTATAGTACCTTCAGGGACAATGGCCCTATGCTTAGACTTTCTGACATTCAAGCGATAGATAAAGTTGCTATTTTTCAAGTTATTTCTGGTGTTTTCGTTTCATTATTCAGAGTTATTTATGTTGTTCTGCTCACTGAAACGTGTTGAATTATTACAATTATGTACTCACACCTTGCGTATACACATGACAATATACTGACGACGTAATGCATTGTATAGACCATAAGTTATGACTTCGAAACACCAATTGTTCAGTACGAGCAGGAAGAGAGTAGAGGTCTGACGACTGGTAATGATGTCTACCATTTTTCAGTGAACTGAATGGCTGCAATTGCTCACATGTAAAAAAAAATCACCGAAATACTTTTAGGCCTAAAGGACTTCATCCCACTACCGTTGAAATTTTACATGGCTGACTTTTATCAACGTATTGATAACGTAGATCCTTAAATTGATATCTCGATGTTAATTCAATAGATCTTTCGTAAATGTAAACCATAGCTACAATCATTTGTCCTGTTTTCTTCCGTGACAGGGCTCGCAATTAACGGTAGTCCCGCGCCCACAGACTACCAACTTTCCTCTTGGGCTACCAAAATCCATTGTAACCCTCACGGACTACCAAAGCCTGAGACCTGAAATTCGGTCAGTACTTGGCATGCCATGCCGGGTCCGCCACTTTTGGACGAGCTATTAAAATGCAGTCAAACCCAGCTGGACACATACAGGCCAGACTGTGACCTTGTTATGCAAATTACTAAGACAACTAGTCATGCGGTGGAACCTCGCAACAAAGTTTCAATATCTGAACTGACAGGCACAGGAAATGATGACCAATGAAAACGCATTTTCGTTGCATTTTGATCATAATGTATCAATCACAATTATACGGAAATTATTTCTCCATCCTACAGAAAGTCCCATGGTCTATTTTTAGCCCTGCTACATTATGTCTCAGTGCTGAGAAGGTCGTGTCATTGTTCTGACGACTATCAAAATTAGCATACAACACCGAGAGTAAAACGGGTTGTCACCAAACTTTTGAGTATAACTATCGTCCATTGTACCTGTTTCGTTGGGTATTAAAGGTGTGCAATATTCACACCAAATGACTAGAAAATTCACTTTATCATGTTTATGGGCAGAATCTTGAAAAATAGCCTTTTTGTCTCGGTAGCCAAAAAAGATATCCCTGAACTAAAATATGCATGGGCTACCGGCCATGTCACTGGCTACCAACTTCAGGAAATGGTAGCCCAAGTGGATCAGTCCGGGTCAGCTCCAAAATTGGAGACGCTATACCATAATATTTTCCCCTCTCATTAGCCAATCAGCGGCCAGCGCGCCATCAGTAAAAATTGTATTTCCTGGCAACCTCCACATGCGTCCTTCGTTACGTACGCCATACTGTGTCGAACTCCCGCGCCGTATTCTGTCATAATGTCGAACAGTTGCGTGGCCACTCTGTCAAACACAATTTCAAAATCGCGTACCAGTTTTATTCTGGCTAAGACAACCAAACCCCATACATCGCTGTGATTCCTAGACTCTGGCTTGAAGTCCTGCGAAATATAAATCGTGTACCTACACAGATCGTTCAGAATACCCCATTTGTATCGGAGATGGCAGCGATACAAATTCTACCGTATGGGGAACAGTTGTGTGGCCACTCTGTCAACACATTTTCAAAATCGCGTACCATTTTTAGTCTGCGTTTGACAACAACAAAACAGGTATCGTTTTAAAGCTCTGACATTGCTCTTCTTTCTTGCAAAATGTTATACGCGTACCTACACAAATAACCTTTATAACAGTATTTCTAATAGAGATGACGAACATCCACAAAATGATTCTCGATCGGTACTTGAGCGAAATCGATAAACTGGGGGTAGAAATGAATCGTCAATATTTCGAATATTTGTTTACTAATCGGACTCCTTGTTGGACATGACCTTCTGCAGAACACGTGGATTATGTTGACTGTCGAAATTCGTCGAAATTCACAAGACAGGGGCTTAATAAGCGGCCCAAAACTGCCGATCACACTTGGTGGGTAATTTGTGACCCAGCGTGACCTGTACTTTATTAATGATGTAATCTGGTCGATGATTGGCTGAATGCCGGAATACATTATCATAATGAGTCTCCAATTTTGGAGCTGACCCGGACTGGTAAAGATTGTCCGCCTTGACACAGGACACAGTCTCTCTATCACATGATATGCAGAGAATGTTTCAAGCCTTATTGACATTATTTGTGATGATGTAATTTGTAATATGTAGAACAAAAATAATTCAGATTCTGATCATCAAAAAATAGAGAGTGTTTTTATACAACTACCAAAACAATAAACAATATTTAGGCAATAATGTATCCCCCTACGCCCACAATGGACGAATCCAAACATTGCAGGACCTGTATGGAGGTGAAGCCGAGTACATTATGGAGTGCAAGACTTTGCTTGAGTCTATTTTTGATTGGAGGTGATACATTATTGCTAATCATTATTTCACAGTTTTGGCATTGCCGATGAAAAAATATTAGGCCACAACGCTTGATAATCGGTTCATTATCAGTAATCTGGTTGATGACATCACAGAAGTTCACTGGTATTGACAAAGGTATAATTTCTTTTACCATGCATGTAATTTCATGCTGCAACATGCCAAATTTGCGAGACTGTGAATTGCATCGACTTAAGTTTTGCTAGAATTAAAAAGTAATACTTTTTATTAAATCAGTAATTTACACGCAGTGCTGCAGAATTAAAATAATATAATATTTTCATCATCGTGGGAACAACTAGAATAGCTGTGTGACCAATGGTCGGGATTTCTGGCATCGCACGGTTCTCCTCCTTGCAATTACCGTAAAAGAAGATGATTCTCCATTTTCCAAAGAAAATAATTTCCGTTTGATAGATGAAACAGATGTCGTCCACGGTTATGTCAATGTCAGCGTTTGGAAATTTAAACAACTCCCTCTTGAGGTCAGTTCTTGATGTATTGCGACCCCAGACTCCAACCCCAAAGTGAATGCTACCCATGATGTCATTAGACGCTTGCACGAGGGGTTTCCCCACCAGTATATTTGCATATGAATCACTGCAAAGTTTCCAACAAGTTATCCACTCGGCGTGAGCACCGCCAGTCCATCGCGGGAATTCTTGCAAGACTATTAGGTCGATCCACAGTGAATTGATCGTCTGTTTGACATTTCCATATGTGTATGTCTTGCCAGACAAAGCGCTGGTTTTTGTGCTGATTCAACTAGTGGTTCAGAGTTTGCTAAGGATTTTACCAAACAACTTCCGTCTTGACCCGCGTCAGAAACGGATACCTGTTGATCTGTAAAATTATCCGTTTTACTGAATAGCGTCCCACGGCACGCGGTTGGCTGCCAGCGTCACAGACGAACATTTTGAGAAATTGTAAGCTTTTCTCATGCTCAAGGTATGTTCCCTCTTTTTCGCTCTTTCGTAAAAATTACATCTCCGCTGTTTCTGCAAGCTGGTTGAAGTCCTGAGTTCTGCTAGAGCCTGAGAGAGACAAGGCCGCGGCCGATTGACTCTGAATTAACATGGCGACAATTGAATTGTATACTACAGCCGCGTCGTCACACGACGCCTCTGTTGAGTTGAACAACATAAGGGTGAGCTAAAGTCAATCCAAAAAGATGAAAGCTAAAGTAGACTTTCATTGTCCATGTAACCCCACGCTCATACTTGGTAAACATATGAATTTACTTTACGTCAATAATTAAACCGAATACTCCATGGGACAATAGGTTTGTAGGCTTGTATTATGTGACTCTCGGCTGCCATGAAGGGCCACTGTGTGATGACAAGAAATTGTGGTATTTAATTAGGTCATCGGCCGTGCCGATTTTCCAATGTAAATAAAATTAACTGATTAACATGTGTTCATGTGCTCTGAAAGAAAAGACAAAAAGTTCAGAGAAGAAGTGTCGAAACAAAAGTACGTCACACTTCTATTTACATAGCTGTTTTTGACTTTTCAAAATCGTTCGGCTATGACTCAACAGAAATAATTGAATGAGTATACAATGTCTGTGAGCAATTTGGCGTTGTTAGGTGCTCACTCGTGTTTTAGAACTGCCAATTGGTCGCGAACGCCGCAACCAACAACTCCAGCTTATGAATGTACGTACATGCCGTGCTAAGCAATATCGTACACTTCTCTCAACTGTAATTACTTTTGAACTTCAAGCGAATAGAAAGCTATTCTATATCGTAGTAAATCGCACATTTTCCAAATTTCAGTAATTATTCAATTTTTGTAGATATGGAAATTTGAAATGGACTTATTGTTCATTCTGGTGTGCGACACGATCAATGATAAATTTTAATAAATTTGGTCTTCTACAACTGATTATCTTATTAAATATATCAATAAATGATACAAAAATAGGCACAGATTTGCGTGTGAAATTGACCTTAGACAATAAACTAGTTTTTTTATTGTTTTGTCTGACACAGCCCCTGCGTTTGATGCTGTGACGATTGTTGGTCAGTCTTGCGCGGCGTCGTTCACAGTCCGACTCAATATCGAAGGCTAGGTTCATAGTCAGCTCGATGGCCGGCGTACTGCCATGGTTACATTATTTATACAGTGTATCAAACCTACCAGCCCGCCGATATGTTAAAATTTAACCCTTTCACCACCATGGTTTGTCCCAAACCCATTGTTTTCTATGGTAAAGTTGGACCTGTATACAGGGAACTGGGGGTGAAAGGGTTAAGGTAGTATGCGCCTCGAAAGTGAAAGACCTAAACTTTTGCTCAAACTTTCCTTAAGGAATCTTTCAACTATTCTCTTTCAAAACCAAGAATAAAAATAGGGGGTCACCGTGCAAATTTTGGTACTAGAGAAACAAATAACCCAAGATTTACCGATATTTGAAATTCAAAATGTCCGCCATCACTGTGTTAACTATATGGAGAAAAATAAAATTTTCGAATTTCGAAAAACTAAGCCGGTGAAAAGTTTTCTTTCACCAAGAGCTTTAAAATGAACCCCACAAGTGGTATATCAGAAAAGAATTGTAAAAGTTTGAGAGTCCGAATATATGTCCCCGAGGCGCGTTCTATCTTAAAGTGACATAGACCACTCGTCCTTTTTGACCATCAAGGAATAATTTTATGTATTGCTAGAAACCTCTAAAGTTTTTATTCCGGCCATTGTATGGTATGGACCGCTGGGCTGCTATGACGCAGCCTACGCATGCCATGGTGTCTCATTGATTGAAAAAGCAGTTGAAAACATTCCAGCTACTACAACTTTACGACTGCACTTATGTGTGTTGTGTTCCACAAAAGTTAATTAGGCCAAAGTAATTAAATTCTTGTTTTGCGTCCCCACCCGCCTAGGTTTTTAAGGTTTTCATGAAAACACACACAGTGTACTTGAATAGGAAATTTTAGGACATAACCGCTTAGCTTTTCTGAACTAAAATTTGTTACTATTTTTATTTGCTGCAATCAAATTACATTGTGTTAATTTTCTTGTGTGTGTTTTTCAGCCGCTTAGACGCGTACTGTAACCTCCACAAATGTAATAATCTCCACAAATGTAATATCAACCACAATTGTAATAAAATGCACCCATAAATGTAATATCGCCCATAAATGTAACAAAAATCAACCATAAATGTAATAAAAACACCAACCACAAATGTAATAAATGGTAACCACAAATGTAATAAAAAATCACCCATAAATGTAATACTTGTCAACCATAAATGTAATAAATCTATTTTGTAGTTGCAATTGAGGAATTATCCCTTAAATATTGATCTAAGTAGTAAGGAAAGCAACTCCACACATTATTCATTTCTTAATTGTTTGCGTTTAGTGTGTTTTTTCATATTTGAAAGTGTATTTACGTTTCCCTGTTTTGTGTACAGAACTGACTGGCCATGGCTAGACACAGCTGTAATCTGAACGTCAGTACAGGATGTAACCTCCACAAATGTAATAATCTCCACAATTGTAATATCACCACAATTGTAATAAAATGCACCCATAAATGTAATATCGCCCATAAATGTAACAAAAATCAACCATAAATGTAATAAAAACACCAACCACAAATGTAATAAATGGTAACCATAAATGTAATAAAAAAATCACCCATAAATGTAATACTTGTCAACCATAAATGTAATAAATCTATTTTGTCATTGCAATTGAGGAATTAGCCCTTAAATATTCATCTTTGTAATAAGGAAAGCAACTCCACACATTATTCATTTCTTAATTGTTTGCGTTTAGTGTGTTTTGCATATTTGAAAGTGTATTTTACGTTTCCTGTTTGTGTACAGAACTGATTGGCCATGGCTAGACACAGCTGTTCTCTGAGTGTCAGTGCAGTCTCTACTCCAGAGTCGGGAAGACTGTATAACACTACGATCCTTTAACGCCGTTTTTTCGAAAAATGCCGTACTTTCTTAATCAATCTCCTCAAATTCGTAGTGTTCGTATTGTTTTTACTAGATTGAAATATATGTTCTCGTCAACATGTTTTGTGTCGTAAGTTTCTGTTATATAATAGGTTTTATATTTCTCTGTTATTTGTTCTGAGTCATCTGTCATAAACTTTGTGTGGTATCACCGGTTGACGAGTTATTTTGACATTTCCTTATTATGTAATTAGCAGTGTCTAGAACTGCTGTTCCACTTCCATTATCTATAAGGGTTTGATCAGTACCTCGCTGTTTTCTGATAGCGTTCTCAAAGTATTCTATTCTGTGTTTCGGAAAGGAAACCTAGTTTCAGGAAAGTATGCAATAACATTACACTAGTCTTATTAAAGTTATTATTTACTCAGGGCATTGATAAACAAATGATCACATATGCAAGTTCAAGTTTATTACATTTATGGTTGAGTTTTATTACATTTATGGTTAATTTGTTTATTACATTTGTGGTTGCGGGTTGTCACATTAATGGTTGACTATTTTATTACATTTGTGGTTGATTTTATTACAATTGTGGTTGATATTACATTTGTGGAGATTATTACATTTGTGGAGGTTACACGTACCTTTTCCCATTTAGAGTGGACGCAAAACAAAGAATTTAATTACTTTGGCCTTATAGTGAATTTCAAAATAGCTTGGAATTACAACGTGCTTTGGTGATAAGAAAAACTCAGGCGATAGAAAATGACGCCAAGTGCAACAATTAAACCCAATACGACGTTCTCCTTGCCACAGTCTTCGTCAGTTTTGCCGCGCCCTCATTTAAAAACTCAACCGTACACCTTTATCACATTTCCCGTTGATGAACTGCACAGAACGCTAACGACCGGTGTATGGGTCGGTACAACGATTGGTATTTAATTTCCTACATTGAACGTGTTCTGCAAGGGACGGACCATTAGATCTTGGGAGGGGGGTGGTCAAAAACAGAAAAAAAAAATTTTCAGAGCAGAAAGTTAGGAAAAAAAAAATCTTCAAACTAGTTTGCAAAATAAAAAAAAAATAAATAAGAAGACAAAGGCGTAAAAAAAAAATCTGCAAAATTTTTTAAAATTTTGAATTTTTTTTAGATTTTACCGACAGTAAGCAACTTTCTGTATTTTTAATACATCCTCCCGGCACATTTTTAATTTTAATTTATACATTTAGAGTGACTGTATCCCTTATACTGGAAGTTGTGATTATCTTATCTTTTCAGGACTTTTGTATTCTGATCACTTGAAAATTATGAAATTATAGAGCCTGTTTTCTACTTGTTTCCTGCGTACAAACCAAGCAGGTACACTAGGTAAAACATTGAAACTATGGTATGGTTGTCAAGACAGAAAGTTGTATTTGCCTTTTAAGATCAAGGTAAACAGATGCAGGCCACATCAGTTTCATTTTTTTCACAGCATTTTATTACAATGATGAATGCAAGAATGGGTGAACAAGTAGAAACACGTCAATAATGATAAAACAACATATCAAGTCATTATGTATTATTTTGCTTTTAAAAAGGCATTTTCAATTCTTTTTTCTCAAAAAACAGCCTCAAATAACAACAGCAACACATGTTTTAACATTCAACAATACACTACGTAGAATGCCATCTATCCAACAAATCCCAACACAAAAACACATAAAAGGGTTGAACTTTGAAAGTTTCTCGATAGCAAATACTGAATAAATCTGCATGGTTAATCGTTTTTGTGTAGCAAATTTCAAAGAAATTGGACAAGCCCTTTCAGAGAATACAGATTTTTTTGACCATGAATGGCATAAATTGCCCAAAAAGACAAATATTGAAATTTCAACACATCTATACACATCCAATCAATTTGGACATGCTGCTACAGAGAAATAGATGTTTTGATCAAAAAAGGGCAACAATTGCTCTAAAAACACAAATATGCAAATTTCACTATATTATTTAGCTTATTTTAGCTTCTCAGCTTGTCAAAATCAATTGTAAATCATGAGATATGCATGATGTTTGGTGGGGTGAATGTAGGCATTTCACCACGCAGTAGAAAGGGAAGCCAGGAAACCAAAATAGTCAATTTTCAAAACTATACGAAGCTACTGAGGAGCAAGAAGACCATGTTTCAGAGGAAGATGTGTAATCCGAAAAAAATGCTCCCAAAATGCCACCAAATAACACCATTGTTATCTCTATTTTTCAAAAGCTCCAACAGCAGGAGGGGGGACACCCCCCTCCTGACCTCCCCCCGCAAAAATACTCCCCAAGTGCCACCAAATAACACCATTTTAATCTCTATTTTTCAAAAGCTCCAACGGCAGGAGGGGGACACCCCCTCCTGACCACCCCGAAAAAAATACTCCCCAAGTGCCACCAAATAACACCATTTTAATCTCTATTTTTCAAAAGCTCCAACAGCAGGAGGGGGGACACCCCCTCCTGACCATCCCCCGCAAAAATACTCCCCAAGTGCCACCAAATAACACCATTTTAATCTCTATTTTTCAAAAGCTCCAACGGCAGGAGGGGGACACCCCCTCCTGACCACCCCCCAAAAAAATACTCCCCAAGTGCCACCAAATAACACCATTTTAATCTCTATTTTTCAAAAGCTCCAACAGCAGGAGGGGGGATACCCCCCTCCTGACCATCCCCCGCAAAAATACTCCCCAAGTGCCACCAAATAACACCATTTTAATCTCTATTTTTCAAAAGCTCCAACAGCAGGAGGGGGGACACCCCCTCCTGACCTCCCCCGGCAAAAATACTCCCCAAGTGCCACCAAATAACACCATTTTAATCTCTATTTTTCAAAAGCTCCAACAGCAGGAGGGGGGACACCCCCTCCTGACCTCCCCCGGCAAAAATACTCCCCAAGTGCCACCAAATAACACCATTTTCATCTCTATTTTCAAAAGCTCCAACAGCAGCAGGGGGACACCCCTCTCCTGACCTCTTCCCAGTGACCGCTTGCGTGGCCGCTTGTGGTGCTTGGCACCACATGTTTGCCCTCTTTATCTTCAGACAGCGACGAACGAAAAAAAAAATTATAAATCTGAAAATTTACTCTGAAAAAAAAATTTGCACAGCTAATCTCAATTGGAAAAAAAAATTCAGAAATTTAGAATAGTAAAAAAAATTTTCACAATTTCATTGTGACCACCCCCCTCCCAAGGTCTAATGGTCCATCCCTAAGTGAGAACAGTGGACGTCGTATAAGGTTAAATTTCTGCAAAATCTATCAAAGGAGAACATTTGCAATGGATGCAGTTAGCGTTATTTTCTATGGCCAGAAATGATTTTTCTAATTACCCAGCAGGCAAGCTATTTTGAAATTCACTGTAAGGATGAACGCGCAGAAAAACAAAACAAAACCAAAAAATGAAAACAAAAACCAACGGTATTGTGCAGTTCTGCTCGGCAAGCAGATGTTCAACGCTCCGACACTATAATTCTGTACAAGGTGTAAAGATGTCGTCTACAGTTTGTAGAGCCGTAAATCTTACAGTTTTCTTTTCTGTCGAGTTCACCTTTTTTGTCCTTTGTAAATGCAAAACGCACGGGCCAATGAAGTTAGCTGAAGAGCGCCCCAAACGACGATTGTGATAGAGTACGCAATTTGTGAATTACTGACTACATTTTACAAAATTGAGCAAAGCAGCTTACATATCTATTAATCTTGAAAAGTTAAAAACAAGACGCAAAATGTGTGAAAGTTTGATAAAATTGACAACACTATAGGAATAAACTGTTTCACCAAATAAAACTTTAAATACCTGAAATTTTGGAAATATTAATAATCATTTTTGTCACAAATTCAATTATTCTATACATTAACTCATTCGTTCATGAAGCTATTATTATATTTTAAAGTGGGGATCTTTACCGCCAGATGTCGTAATTTATTTGTGTTATTGCAGTTGGCCCGGGAGAATGTAAGACTTCCTCTCACTGCATAAACTCGAATTGGTCTGTTGATTTTCAGTGATTTTCATTAAAGAGATCACTCTTAATCGTTCTTTTGTAAAGAATATCAAGCATGATGACGTCCCGTAAGTTTTGTTATGCCCAATGTAGGAATTCAAAAATATTTTACTCAAAATTATGGCAATATTTGCGATTTTTCTGATCGTACACACTGAACCCTTTGAGTGCTGTAATATTTCCCACCAAAATTTTAGTGCAACATTTTAACAATTTGTATGAATTTTCTGTAATTTGTTTTATTATTTTGGACCAAACAGACATCACATTTCATTGGCTACAGGTTTTTATCAAAATTTTGGCAAAAATCTGAAAAATTTGACTGAGGTACATTAAATATAGACGACGAAAGTTGACTTTGGCGCTCAAAGGGTTAAAAACACACTCGCCATGCATCACACAGAAGTCAAAGTAGCTCATTATTAAAAGTGTCTCGAAAATGAAGTCCTGGCTTGCGTTCATGACGCTCTTTTGTTTTATTTAGAAACGATTGATTTCAATGTCCCCTTTTATGGATTGACCTTTAGGATTTATTCAAGAAACCAAAGACCTAAGAACCACTCATTGTGTCACGCTCGAGACCAAGCATGAAAAACCTGAAGATCATCATCTTTATCATTATACTCAGTCAAGTCGAGGTGAGTTCAATAACACTCTCATTGAAAGAGGGTGGGCGGAAAATTCTACATTACAGTAATTGTACATTTTGAATCTCGAACTTTGTGCGTTTCTAGTCGATAAACGGTTAAGTACATGTACTATAACTGAAAATCCTTTCTGTCGATGTTCGATCAGAAAAAATTGTCAAGGCTTCCAAAATTGATTTTTATTTGAGACGTACAATTTGAACGGTGAAGGGTTTCTTTAACAAAGTGCCTTTAAATGTCGCGAGCTTATGTACCTTGTCATTTACTTTTAAAGAAACAAACACGATTGGGACTAATTTGGGATAATTGGCTCTTCATATTTTTCAAATTTCTTAAAAGAATCAGGTGCCCTACAGCAGAATGTTGCAATATTACAAATTACTCATAAAAACAAGATTGTAACTTAAAAAGAAAAGCAGATGAGCTTACATTTGCTGATTAAACAGACATTAATTCGTCATCCAATTATCTATCCCAAATTAATTCCAATCGTGTTAACTACTATTTACAATTCATATTGAGCAACACACATTCTCTAAAATATGAATCCAGAGAGAGAGAGAAAGAGACAGACAGACAGACAGAGAGAGAGAGAGAGAGAGAGAGAGAGAGAGGAGAGACAGACAGACAGACAGACAGACAGACAGACAGACAGAGACCGGGGTCACTCCACGTAAGATGTAAACGTGATAAAGGATAGATTTCAACGAAACATGAAATGAGCATGCATAGTTTAATTGGTTATTTATTGATTTATTGATTTAATTTATTTCGGTAAGCATGGGCGAGAGGCCCATTTACAGTCACCGCAATTTACTTATACAAAAAGATGAAACACGGCATCTGTCGGTAGTTAATCGACCAGTAATAGGCATTGATTTTCCTCCCCGTGTCAAACAATGAGCTAGACCTACTACTTTTGCCTCATGGGCGAACCAAAAAAGTTTGCCTCAGTGCAATTTGGTCAGAAAAAGTC
Organism: Ptychodera flava; assembly: GCF_041260155.1. Taxonomy (NCBI): domain Eukaryota; kingdom Metazoa; phylum Hemichordata; class Enteropneusta; family Ptychoderidae; genus Ptychodera; species Ptychodera flava. The sequence continues at coordinate 9,090,758 of NC_091928.1, forward strand.
ACGTGATTTAATATCCTACTGCGGGTGGGTCATAAGACGTTCGTCGTGTAAAAAAATTATCCAGGCTTAATTTTGTTTCGGTTTCAGTAGGTCTTTTGCGAAAATGCAAAGGATGGGTGGCATTGAACTTAAACGTTGCGCAACCTTATCAGTCGAAACAGACCAAGACGTGATATTTTTTGAATTATGGCAAACCGTATATTGTGACTATGTGGAAGTTGAATAAACTGCAACGGTATAGTAATTACATATTTTTGTTTTATTGAATGAATTTACTGATGAAATTTTATATCATTCCTAATGTGTAGGTTTATTCCGACTCTCCGCGTCGCAGTAGATGTCATCAAGTTAACTGTCCTCCCGGGTATGGAATTTCTGGTCCTTGCTTTGTCGACCAGGATCCGCCTGTCTGCAAAGCGTGTACGAACGGAACTTTCTCTTCTCACTCCAGTAAATCCGCCAAATGCCGGCCGTGCAGAAGATGCGACCAAGAGCGAGAAATGGTGCTGTGGCAGTGCAGCCCGACACTGGACACTGTATGTGTCAAGTTTCGGCGACTTGACGATGACGGGAATGAATTTGTGGTACGACCTCGAATCTTGATGGAAAAGCCCATGGACAATCGTTTCATCGCTGATATTCACAACAAGTCGCGTCAAGAACACGCTGAAAGACAGCGGATACAGCAAGAACTGGATCGAATTAGGGCAGAAAACATGACTTTCGACGATAACGTTACGGAGACTTTGAACACAGGCATCGGCGTAGAAGGTCATGAGTTGTTCTCGACGTTTTCGCCGGAGATGGACATCACGACTTCGTCACGTGATCCAACCGTAGCAAAGACTGGTACGATCAGTAAGTACCAAGATCATGTTTATTTAAAAAAACAAACAAACAAAACGCTATCATTCTACTGAGGTTTCATTACTAAATCCATCAATGAGGTAATTAAGCTACTTATTGTAATTAAGCTACTTATTGTAATTAAGCTACTTATTGGAAGCAGATGTCCTCATACATATCTTTTTATAAACATTTTAAATTGTCCGACAATAAATACATACGAGTTGGCCAGTAAAATCAAAAGTTTTAATAAATCCTTAGAAGATTAGTTTAACGTTACGATGCCAAACGCGTATCTGCATTGATTAATTACAAACAATTAACTTTCAGGTAAAACGTCACAGACAAATGACCAGCATTTCACCACATCTTTAACTAAACACCTGACCGTTGTGACAATCGAAGATCCCGGTATCGACCTTAAGGAAGAGGCTAAAGACGGTGACACGCCTGGCCAAATTCATCAGAGAACAGCCCTCTACACGGCGATTATCTCGACTGCCAGTTTCATGGTTGTAATCGCAGTCCTGACGCTCCTTATCATAATTCGGCTACGAAAGTAAGATGTACACTGATTAGGAATTTGATTGTACCGATCACCCAAGCAAATGTTATCATATTGTTGATTACGTCATTGAGTAGAATACTCAGACACTGTGTGGTGCAAGTTCAAGTTGTCGATAACCTTCGCTGAGAAACAGATTTACATGTACACCAGTAAAGTCTCTGACAAAACGTGCTTATCAGATAAAAATGGATGCAACCCTACGCGTTGGTCTAAAATAAACCGCGTACGTAATAGGTACTGCAAGAAAATCAACATTGACACCAAATTAAAGCATAAAAAGTTAACGAAATTGCAAACTCGTCAAAATCACTTAATGAAAGTTATTGCGGAAACATCATTAATTCCCCTGATTCATTCACTGTACACTTACTTTGACCTGACGGTAACTTTTCTTTTATCCACGACACGCATAATTCGTGCACTTTTCTACAACTTGAAAGCATGTAATTTGTAAGGCCAAAATCGTGCTTTGTCTCCCGTTATCGTGCGCGTCATGTGAAACATGCGCGTCACCACTATTTTTAGGTTCAGGTTTGTTTCTTTCAGGGGCAGACATTTTACTTTCCGGCGGCTATGTTTGAATCCCTCAAAAGTGGGTTGGTAATTTTTTTCATTTCAACAAAAACCACAAAAAAGAAATTCGTATGACCGCATCATTTGTGAATCCGACCAAGGACGAGAAACATTTTTTTTTCTTGGCCTAGGGCATCGGAGAGATGTTAAAAGTGATGTTGACTTCACCGTTGGTGGCGCTGCTACCTTCACAAGTTAAATCTCTATTCCCATTTGCCTCCCTGGCATTACTGGTGAAGGCAAAATAGCTACAATGTATATTGAACTATTGACGAGTTCCTCAACACTGGGATACCCACTGTTACAAGTACCTCAGATTCCGCCATGTACCTCAGAACCGAAAACCAAATGTTCGTTGGCAAGTTCCGAAAAAAATTGCACAAATTAGTGCAGGCTATCGAGTAAGGCGACCAAGTCTATTTTGTGGCCTTAAACGCAACATGTCGTACAGCATATTTTGCAAGTGCTTACCTAACGCGATTGCATGGTTTTGGCCAAATTCTGACTAAAATAAGACCCGCGCGTCGAAGGCAAGAACGTGCACTAACCAACGAAGCGAAGTCCAAGGGACGACAGTAGCCCGAATATACACTAATGGCTTGACTGAGTCTACAAGGAAGTGTCAAACATATTGCGTAGCCACCGTTTCAGCTCTCATAGATGTAGATGCCAAACCACATGTTACTCTGTGATGTTTTGTTTTGATCACATAGCGCGCAGTACAAAGATTTATAGGACTAGTAGCTGAAACGTTAGATGATTTATTTACTTTTTTGTTTTTCAATGCCAACCATAGTTTCTTGTTCTACTTCCCAAAGCATTTGTTGATTTGCACAGGAGCTACATAGTGGGTGTTTCAACATGCTTTGGGGAGTAGAACAAGAATGGCACACAAAACAGTGAAGAAATAATTTAAAGTTCCAGTCATTTAACCTGTACATAATTAAATAAATACTGACACACACACATACACATACACACACGTACATACAATTACAGACAGACAGTGACACACGGTATTGAGGTAGAAAGCTGAGATAAATTTTCAGAGATTATTTTTTTTATTTAGTTCGCGCCTTAAAATCAAAACACTTTTCTTTGCTCAATCTTTTCGTAAGAAAAACCTAATGGTCCCTTTCGATATCAAGAATAGTAATCAGAGGTAAAATAAAATTGGTAAGAGAGAAAGTAATTAAATTACTCAATATTTACCATGCCCTTTTAGCGGTGCTTGCCCGTACCACAGCTTGTATTTTTTAGACTTTTATCAGCGAATCTTGTTTTGTAGGGCCCGTCTGATGACTACGACTTGTGCAACGGATCAATGTCAAGAATATCCGTCCGATGTTAACACTGCAACTGTTACAAACCGGGAGGTAAGCCTACTATCTGTGCTACTTTGATATTTGCATTGTCTCCGTAACCTTCTTTTTAATTTACTTTCTATCTGCAATCTGCACTTCCTTCAACAACTGTCGCATTTTTAACAAATTTACCAACAAACGAAAGAAACCAAAAATTCCAAGTGAAGTCATTATCCAAATGTTGACGTCAAATTTTTACATTTTTGTGTTCATCTGTCCTTTGGCAAAGCTTAATGAAAGTGAATTCGAAAACACTCATCCTACGACCAATTTAAGGTACAATGCGCCTCGAGACAGATATCGGACTCTCACGTTAATCCAGCGCTCTTCTGAACTACCACTTGTGAGGGCTTAAGCTGTCTGAGTCACAAAAACCAGTGCCGTCCTAGTTTTTCGAAAATCCGTTTTACATTTTTCCTCAGTGACTTCAATAGGGATTATGGCCATTTTGAGTTTCAAATTTCGATGAAAGTAGGGTAATTTGTTCCTATTAGTATAAAACTTTGCACAGTGACCTTTGGTTTACATTCTTGATTTGCTAAAACTTGTAAAATTTTAGATATTTGGACTCTCAAACTGTTACAATAGTTGTATCTACTTATGAGGGCTCATTAGTGCCTTAATTGGCCTATTGTTCGGTGTATATAAGTGTTGGTAAAAATTGAGTTGTTTGAGGTGGTAACCGAAGTTTTGAACTGTCTTCATTTCGCAAGGGGACATTCTTTACGAAACGTTAACGTTTAAGCAAATGTTACATTTTAACTTTAACTTTCGAGGTGCATACTACTTCAACCATTATTCCCACTGCACACTGTCATTCTGCGATGCACAAGTATGTCACACACGATATAGCTGCCAGTGGTATACACACGATATAGCTGCCAGTGGTATACACACGATATAGCTGCCAGTGGTATACACACGATATAGCTGCCAGTGGTTTTAATGAAAATATGTTTTCATTACTTTCAGTATCATCAGAATGGGAGTTCTTTAGTTGTTTCACTGGATGCGGGCGGACAAGTTACAACAGCAGTGATAGCAAAGAGTAAAATTCCTGCCAGTAACTACTTACCACCCACAACTCTTGACACTGGTGAAGATGGTCTGTTTTCCTCCTGTCACGGCAGTGATGTTTCATCAAAAAGAGTTCAAGACGTACCGACTCCTGGCAAGATTACTAACAAGAGCGAGGCTGCCGTGAGAGCAACGGAGTCACCATTGACGAGCAACCACCTGCACAATCCAGATAACATCTACGACATCATTTTCGAGGGATTGTTCGACCAGAAAGGCGGGGTTTTGTCCCATGAAGATTCTGACGTTCAGTTGCACATTCCAAGAGGGGCCATACCGTCTGGTGAGAAACAGCCAATCATCGTTAAAGTGAGTCTGAGAGTGAGCTATTTCAACGTCGGCCTCAAAGACGAACAGATACCTCTCACGCCTGTCGTTGAATGTCTCTCTCCCGGACTTGACAGCTTCCTCGATTATGTCACTGTAAAGCTTCCACATCGCGCCCTGCTGCCAGGAAAGGATGCGAAATCATGGCGATTTCTGGTACACTACAACCAATCAATGAACCCGAGAGACAAGTCTTGGCTCGTGCTTGACCAGTCAGAACTTGGCAAGGAAAACAACATCGTCAAACAGATGACATTCTCTTTCGATGAGAAATACGTCAACATTCAAACAAAACATTTCACGAAATTCACCTGCTCCAGCTGCGGGAAGACACGGCCGATATTATCCTTTGACGCCGTGGCCTACGGAAAGTACGCACCTGAAACGACTGAGGTCACAGTCAAGGTCTACCTGTGCGATGACATTAAGGACACGCAAACCGCAGTTAGAAAAGCGGAAGGTGATAGAAACCCTAACTCAGCTATTGGCATTAGGGCCAAGAACGGGATATGTGATTGGGAGATTTCGTGTCAAGGTAGTCCTGGGAAAGACTGGAAATGGCAGATTAACGAGACGGGCGGCCACTTTCCTCGTACACAGGTAGAACATACACTACTTTTATGATTCTCAAGAGAAAGAGGCATGCATGATATGCTCTACGCTATTGCCAAGCTTGAGGGATGGAATTAACAAATAATAAAAAAATTACCTGTATTAAATTGCAAAATGGCAGTCGTATCCTGTAATCACTCTATGAAAAAAAAAAACATGTTAGGTGAATTTTTTCAATCTTATCCAAACGGAATTTATCTCATTTCCCTCCACTGCCAATACAGTGAACGCACACCATCCTAGTATCAGGCTAGAAAATTACTGTACAATGTTTATTGCTCAAAAAATCCGTCCAAGGGGCGAAATCCATCTTAAATTTAACTTTAATCGCAATTAATTTTTCTAATATTGTACTTATTATCATTTCAATCAAATTGATCGTGGCCTAGAGTTTAAATACATGTAAAAGTCTGACTGACTGAATAACATTCCATTCCAGGTGATACGCTCGGATGACATCGCCAGTTGTTGCTCTAGGAATCTTTCACCGTTTGCTGAGTTCGTGTTTGAGCCAAGGAGGTCTTCCAAGTGGGAGCCACCGAACTATTTTGACGTTGTATTTACCTTGCAACAGCGCCCACCCAATGAAAAGAAACGAAAAGCAATGTCACTGGTGTCGAGGTCAATGTCAGTGAAATTCCCTGTAAACGAGGTAAAAAACTTAAAAAAAATTATCGGAACATCGAGGATATAGACAAAGCTACATGTACCGTCATCTCGTCGTGTCATCAGGTATCAGAATGCATGTAACATGTATAATAATGACTATTGTTTGCTATGATAGGTGGCACAGGCATTGATGTTATAGCAATGTTCGATGTAAGAAGACCCGAGAGCTTCGAAGTACTTCTTTTGAGTAATAAAATTAATTTGGCAAGATTTAGGTGATTTTTACAAATATCAAACTCTCCGCTAACTCTCCCCTTTAACAGGTACTGGCTTTGAACCAAGTCAAGCAATGTGATCCCTTGAAAAATCTAGGAGCCCTGGAGGACGCAGGTAAGTTGGTAACCTTTATTCAAGACGAACAAGAACTAGGGTTCAAATGAAATAACAGAAAGTCTATTTCAAAAATATCTTTTAACAGCTACAACAACAACAATAACAACAGCAATAATATGGGGCAACAACGTGACAATTAAATTAATAGATAAAAATCAGTGTTGTTGTTGTTGTTGTTGTTGTTTGTTGTTATAATTAGTTCTACTTTTCAATAGCGCCTTCTCAAGTCAGCCAGTAATCCCTCGTCATTACAAATCACCATATACCGCTCTTCTTGAGTGAGGAAAAGAGACTTTGCTTTTCTTCTTAACAAATGCGATTGTACGTCTAGGTACGTTAAGGTTTTATTGAGAGAGAGAGAGAGAGAGAGAGAGAGAGAGAGAGAGAGAGAGAGAGAGAGAGAGAGAGAGAGAGAGAGAGAGAGAGAGAGAGAGAGAGAGAGAGAGAGAGAGAAGGAGAGAGAGGGGAGAGAGACAGACAGACAGGCAGACAGACAGACAGACAGACAGACCTGTCAGGTACAAATTTGAATACGACAGAGAAGCGTATAGTGTGTTCCAAGTGAAACTTTTAATTCTTGAGATTTCTATCCGCTTGCTTGTTCTTAAAACCACAGAATGTGACGGTGCCGCCTTGGATAAAGTGTGCGAAGAGCTGAAAGTTGCCAGGGTTAGAGAACTAGTCCGTAGGCTGCTTGTAAATTACGACTGCAAGTGTGAAACATCCCTCGGCGACATCGAAGAGAGACACACAGATGCATATGAAAGGAAGTATCAGTTCATGCTGTACTGGCAGCAGGTTACGAGCTCCGGGGCTACCTATTCTCGTCTATGTACAGAACTCATCCACATGGAGATGCGAAACGTAGCCGAGGCTCTGGCAGAGCTTTGGCGCCGCCAAAGTAGCAAAAACAACACCAAAAATTACTGCTGTGTAGATTCTGTACCTACATCATGGAAAAGGTGACCGTTATCCGACTATAGTTGCCCTTGAACATCGCCTCGCTGAATTTTTCGATTATGATCTTTGTCCACAACCCCTTCAGATCTCTATGAAGGATCTACATATAGATTGTATGGTCGATTTCAGTTACATGTAAACAGGTCAACTTATATCAACTTTGAACATATCTATACATCTCAACATTTCAAGGAATTCATAATGAGACGAAGAGAACTTTTGGACAGGTTTTGGACACTGAAAACAAGTTGACAAGTGAATACTAGTTCAGTGCTTGTAATGTAGACTCAATCTTAAACCTGATATAACCAATTACAATTGCCTCTGTAACCGTAGGAAATTTACGCGGTGTCTGCTGTTTTTCTCTTAAAATCGCTTCAAGTTAAGCAACCCAGTCATGGGTATTGTAAATTTCCAATAATACGTGAACCATTTTTCTTTCGTTTTCTCCATCAGAAGATCAATTCAAGGCTGTACATTATTAATAACGTTTCATTGGAACGCAGTTGCCTACGAATATTTCTATTCAGTTTCAATTTCTAATTGATTCTCAGAATTTTGCAAACAGGCATATGCTGTACTTTTAGTCGCAAAGTTGAAAAACTTTCTGTGTGGAAGAAGTGTATCTTCCTACGATCATTTCTCACGCACTATTTGTATTGGGAATTGGAACATTTGCGTACAATAGACCAGGTTTGAGCCACGAGTTTCATTGTCCATCTGGCTATACATTATAGTTTTTCTGTTAATTTAGAAGATAGTTTTCATTATATACTAACTGAACGGTGTGTGTCAATTTTAATAGAGACTGATTTTATAAAGATTTTACTGAGCATATAATCAATTTGGTTGTTTCGGATGATAAATCTGTTTGTGCGTTTTCCATAACAGATCAAGGAATTACACACGCCCTGCTTTCTGACTCGCCAGTTGTTTAATGGTAGGATGTACAGACCATTATTACAGTAAAGAAGATGTTAATATCTTTTTAATTCATTCTCAGAATTTTGCAAATAGCAATGCTATAATAATTTCATTCGCAAAGATTAAACAATTTGTTTGTGGAAGATTGTATCTTCCGACGATTATGCAGGCACCATTTTGTATTGGCGATGGGAACATTTAATCGGTACTATTAAAAACAACAGACCAGGTTTGAGCAAATAGTTTCAGTGTACAGCTGGCGATATGATAGTTTTTATATTGATTTAGATGTTGACTGTTCATTACACTAAGTAAAAGTTATGTGTCAATTTTTATGAGGACTAATTTTGTAATGTTTTTAGTGAGCACATTATCAATTTGGTTGTTTTGGATGAGAAATATTTTGTGAGTTTTCATAATAAATTTGTGACTTTTCCAAGAAATTAAACACGTTATGTTTTTGGCTCTCGCATTGCTTATCGGGTGTGAATGAATACAGAATATTACGAAGTGAGGAAAACAACAGTGTCACGTCAATGGTGTTGCAATTTTGTCATGGCGACCGTGCATGTGACACGGCTTGAGCCTGCGCTTTCACATAGATCGATATCACACACAGTAACCGCCCACGTACATTACATACCCATACACAAACCTGGAATACTGGCGGATTCCTATCTACTCCACCTAATCAAATACGAGACAGTTTCAGTGTTACATACAGTAGCTTTATCGCTGTCTACACAAGTTTATCCCAACTGTTTAGCACCTTTGGTGTACATGAAAGATATTGGACTGTGTACCAGACGCTCGGTATCAACTATCGGGAATCGATCACGGTCCGAGAAAGCACTCAATCTCTAGAAAGATTTTTTTGTGACCGAAAGTGCACTCGGCTTAGTTCTTCAGAATATAAATCTGTATCGTCTAATCCAAGAGTAATGTGTCAAAGTAAAATAATGATAATGACCCAGTGCCTACAGGGACAATACGAAAAAGCAAAAACTCAATAATGTTTTAGATTCTCTGCCCAGTGTAGAAGTTCAAAATTGATTTGCACCATTGTAAGGTTATGATTCCCACAATTCTGAAGAACGTGCTCATAGGACTGGATCGAAGTGAAATAATACTGCGATTTTGCGCCGCATAAAGCAACACTAAAATATTATGCAAATATTTTCTGTCAGATACTATTTCATCATAGCATGGACGTACATGTAACAGCTATACTAACATAGTCGACTGCTGAGCATCAGCAGAACAGAGTCCAGCATTGTTCGGATCTGTTTGCAAAACCAACACCGTGACTGAAATACACACCCTAGATTTGCGCTGAGGTTTACACAACAATTTACTTGAAAGTGATCTTTTAATGCACAAGCCATCGTTTATAAAATCGAAGAAAAGCAATTGCAGTGTAAAGCGGTCAGATATTAAATATGTAAGCGCTTTTATTGACGGTTGGTGTATTTATGATGACGACGACATTGGTTTGTCTAGTTTTTTTTTTATTCGAAACAAACTCAAAAAGCTAGATTTTCTGGAGCGCTGTGTCCGTGTTGCTCTGTCTGAGGCATCTTGAATAATGAGGGTCGTCGCCATCTGCCTCCTTTCATATCACACCCTCCCCTTTAAATCGTATAAATTCTACCCCTTTGTCGTATAAATTCTACCCCTTTTAATTGTATTAAACTTCGGTATACTATCCAGCTGCTTGATGCGCTGTGACAGAGAAAACACACACCAGGTCATAAAGGGCAATTATCAGGAATTGATTTAAGCAGTTATGAGCCTTTTAAGGCAGAGTGTAGCAAGCTAACTCCTGCAATTCAAGAAACTGAAACAGAACAACCAGAGTCTACTTATTACGAATGACACTAAATCAATATTTCTTTCCAACGATTATTAGCCTTGATGCTCTTTTTCGCCAGATTATGTACAAAATGTTAGAATTTTTATTTGTGAAATACTGTTGTTCTTGTGTAATATCACAGGTGTGCCGAATTTCACAATGTTTCTATCACAACAGGACGAATCTCAGTAATAGTTTTATCAAAATGCTGCTTTTTTGTCAAGAAAGCATCATTCTCCGAAAAAGCTGCGGCATCTAATTAGATGTAAACGGTTGCATTACTAATCGCCATTGTGTAGGCTTGTGCACGAGTTGCCGAGTGTTTTCAAATTCATCATTTGGAAACTAAGGAAGCTATTATAGCTTATCGCCAGTGGAATTTTTCTGGGCCGAAATTTCGACAAGCCATTAAAAGATTGAATACGTACGTCGAATAATGTGTACAGTTCACTTCTAGGAGAATGATTGCAAATAGCATGACCCGTTCACAGATTAAAATTACATTTCACAAACACAGAGTAATTTACTTTGACGGTTACTGAAAGAATGGCAATAGATGCAAAGAACAGACGGAGAGAACTGTGTTTTATTTGTCAAAACCAATGTTTACGTCATCATTTCAAATCTCCCCTTTCAATGAATCGATAGGAAGACCAACAGGTTCAACATCGTCAACAATTGGGATACTAAGGTTACAGGAAATTATACGGGACAGGCTTGACTCTTTCTCTCCTCTGTACTTCAGTTTGGCGCTTTGATGCACCTATCGTACGCGTTGATCTGTATTTCCATGGAATGTAATGCCAGATGCCTCACCTTGAGAAACAACCCATTTGTTCACGAAACAAACATTAAGAACCATTGTCTTTGGTGCATGTTCATGACAAGATGTCTGGACGGTGCTAATAAGCGAGCATGATTGCCAAACTAACGCCAACTGGAGTTAATCAATGCCGAATCCATCGCTTTGTTGCCATCGGCTACGCACTCGAATTCGACCCTTTGATACAAAAGGCTAACTAGTGTTGACGCGCGGGTGTGCGCGTCACGGTATACGTGAGTGGCTGTTGTAAAGTTACGCTATTTCGTCCACACAGACGTATTCCCTGAAAGGTATTAATGGTTCCGAGTTAGTTGCAACTAAGAAGGTAAGATTACCACTGTTGTGTTTGTATAGTTTGTCACGCAGATGACAGATGACAGCTAGGCCCTTAACCTTCTCACTCTGTCCAATGTAGTGTGTCAGTAATCATTCACAGGTGACCATAACTTTTTCAGCTACCTGCAGACCCCTTCTCTGCCAGCTCGTCGACGTCCTTCCAAAGTTCACGCCCGCGCTGCACGACCGGCAAGGCATTTAATTTGCCCCTGGATTCCAAGGAGGCCTCCCCATTCGATCAAATAATATAATGATTTTTGTTTAACAGAATGTCAGCTGTTAGTAAAGGAAAAAACCTTCGAACTTATTATGGAGATATACATCTATCTAATCGAATCGTGGAGATCTCACTCAACAAACAAAGAAATCCATACCACTCGCTGCAGTACACCTGTTTTGCTCAAAATGTCGCGTCACGGTAGGCCGTCATTGTACCTATAATTTCGATACTAGGCAATCGACAAGTGCGTGTATAAGAGACGTCATCACTCAAACTGTACTTTCTCGGTCACTGTATATGCCACCGTATTCACAGGTCTTGTGCTCTCATTAAGAAGCATAAATAATCACATTGGGAGGTTCACTTATCAGGATGATTTGTTACGTTGTTATGGCTGCATTCTATTTAACATATATTGTCACTGATTATGCGAAGAACTTCAGAGAAACGCCTAATAAAATTCATGGATCATCTCCCACAAATTACTTTTGTATCCCTGTAGTCCTTTTGTTTGTTTGTTTGCTTTTATCTTGAAAGCTAAATTATCAAAAAGAAAACACATTATAATACACTGATTCATAGCCTTGCCGAAGCAAATGTTTCATCGTTTGTTCAGAACGCCCTCACAATCGTGATCTTTCATTCTGGTATTATTAATGTTTTGTAAAGCATAAAAATGTTTACGATTGTGCAATAAGAAAAAGTTCATATTGTTATCAATTTCTATAATTAATTACATTGGCAAGTTATGTAAACTTCAATAAAAATGGAGGATTCTTAACAATTAAAGGGGCAATTCTCTAGTTCTCGCATCAGTTGTTGTTGACTCTGAGTATTAACATGGTGTTAGTCTATTGTTTGTCTTTGAATTTTGTATCATTTTGACCAGTTTACTTTAAATAAACTTAAAATGACCTGTCCTTTAAGATAGACTGCGCCATGGGGACAGATGTTTTGACTCTGAAAAGTTTACAATTCTTTTCTCGTCTACAACTTTTGGGGGTTTATTTCAAAATTCCTGGTGTATGATAAGTTTTACCGTCATTGTTTTCGAAAATGGTGAATTTTATTTTTTCCCACAGAGTTAATTTTGAATTTCAAATATCGGTAAATGTTAGGTAATTTGTTTCTCTGGTACCAAACATTGCAGGGTGACACGCCTGACTTTTATTCTCAATTTTGTATGAGAATGGTTGAAGATTCATTGAGGAAAGTTCTGAGCAAAAGTTGATTACTTGTCTTCCACTTTCGAAGTGCATACTACCTAAATGAGTAGGGCGGAGTTTAGGCCGTGAAGGATGGAGGGAACATTAACGACAACTTTTAAAAGTAATAAAATGTCATTTGTCAATTGGCGGTTAGAATATTTTATAATTAATTTTTACAAACTTTAAGTTCGATGTTTTCCGCTCACCGATATTGGTGTATTTTGTGTTTGTTTACAGCTAACGTTTTTCAAATTTCCGATGTTGTAATTTGAACAGGAAGTACTTCCGATCGGTAGGTGAAGTTTAAGCAAGGCAGCATTGCAATTACCGTGCAAGATCACCAAGAACTATTATTTAAAATACCAAAGATTTTGCACGATTTGCCCATAACTCAAGGAAGACTTGATAGAAGCTTTGTCCTTATATTTTTAGGATAAATAGCGTAAGGGAATCTGGCATTTCAAACCTCGCATGTAATAAGTAGGCTTCGACTACACTTCAATATATAAATGAGGGAATGGATCAAACTGCCGCCGTATCATGCAAGAACTCTTACTGCCATTAGGAACACAGAAAAATGGTTTCAGAATCACTGTACAGTAACATTACTTCTGATTCCATTATTTCCTTGTTGATTTAGAGATGAGAACTTCGGCAAAATAGCCCTGGAATTCCGATGAAATTAAAAGCCGACAAGCAGAAAGACCCTGATGGATACAGACACACGTGTAGATATACTCACACACATACACATGTACATACCTAATACCTACATACCTACCTAGCTAGATTAGCTACCTAGCTACGTACACACACACACACAAACACATACATACATACATACATACATACATACATACATACATACATACATACATACATACATACATACATACATACATACATACATACATACATACATACATACATACATACATACATACATACATACATACATACATACATACATACATACATACATACATACATACATACATACATACATACATACATACATACATACATACATACATACATACATACATACATACATACATACATACATACATACATACATACATACATACATACATACATACATACATACATACATACATACATACATACATACATACATACATACATACATACATACATACATACATACATACATACATACATACTACATACATAATACATACATACATACATACATACATACATACATACATACATACATACATACATACATACATACATACATACATACATACATACATACATACATACATACATACATACATACATACATACATACATACATACATACATACATACATACATACATACATACGCACGCACGCACGCACGCACGCACACACACACACACACATACATACATACATACATACATACATACATACATACATACATACATACATACATACATACATACATACATACATACATACATACATACATACATACATACATACATACATACATACATACATACATACATACATACATACGCACGCACGCACGCACGCACACACACACACACACACACACACACACACATACATACATACATACATACATACATACATACATACATACATACATACATACATACATACATACATCTGCATAAGAAAAACCTTGATAATCACATGAATATGTGTGTTGACAATCCAATGACTATATTAGCTAAAGATTATTCCAGTAACATGTCGGAGAAGAAGAGTATAAATATGCAAGTGGTAGAACCACTGATGGAGAAACTGCAAAACGGAAAGGCCAATGAAGACACTGGACAACCACAATCATCGGACGATAATTTTGATACTACTTGTGGAATCTTTAATTTCAGGCCAAGATGGCTCCAGCGATTTGCGACCATAAAAGTGATGTTTACATTATTAGCACTTACTGTCCTATCATTTTCTCTCGCTATGAGCGTGACGATTGTAGGTATATCTAGTTTACAGAAACGGTACGGTTTATCTAGCAGTTTCATTGGCCTATATCACACAATGAAGGATATTGCCGAAATTATATCTGTGATTGTCGTGACATATTTTGGCGGGAGACCGAACAGTCATAAACCACGTTGGATCGCGGGAGGACTAGCCCTATGTTCTTTGGCTTTCTTATTGAAAGCATCGACTCAATTCGTTTCGGACCCCTTTGACTACGAATCCCTCCAATTTGGTGCGAACGTCAGCGCCGAGATGGAAGTCTGCGAGCCAGAGAGAGACTTGGATGACGTCAGGCAATTCCAATATGGCGACTCTGATGCCTGCAACGACAACTTTCTGTCGTCCATCATTCCAAAGGGTTCAGAAGGAGTCCTACTTCTGATACTTGGTAATATTCTTCTCGGATTCGGTAACACTCCGATGTTCACGCTTGCCATAGCATACATTGATGACAATGTGCCCAAAGAAAAATCACCAATGTACACAGGTAAGGTTCTGATCTTCCGAGACAGAAAAGGTTCCTGCAATATTTTGGTCTGGAAAAGTGTCGAGGGGCCTGTGGAAAGTTTACCCAAACAGCCCTGTTCAGGGAGGGAGAGGGAGTAGAGCGACGGAGGGAGAGACACAGAAAAACTGAGACAGACACACAGACAGACAGACGCACCGACTAGGAGACAATGCCACATACAAAGGTACAGGTCACGTTGATAAATTTAGAGTTGTCCTTTTATCTGGATAAGAATTGACTTTCTATTTTCGTCAACTTTTCATCTTGATTGTGCTGAAGAGTTAACCCATTAAAGTGCGGGTTGGATACACATCTTATCGGGGTGTTTGCTTTTAACTTTCTACAGACTAAAGCTTTCAAAACTTGGTTGTCATCACGAGGCCAAGGCTATCGTCCCTATTGTCGATACAATCTGAAGGTAGAATGAGCTTCGGGGACAGATAGTCGACTTACTACCACTTGTTAAAGTTCACTTTGATACTCATGGAGTAAACAAGGTTTTCATCTGCTTATAGTTCCGAAAATCGAAAACTTTTCCCCCCAAGACTTAACACAGGGAAGCCTGACATTTTGAAATACAACTGTCGGTAAACATTTGGTAATTTGTTTCCCCAGTGCCAAATCGTTCACGATGACCCCTCATTTTCATTCCTTATTTCTTAAAAGAATAGTTTTCAGTTTCCTGGGGAAAGTGGAGCAAAATGTAAGTCTCTTGATTTTTGGGGTGCACACTACCTTAATCATTCTATAGAGCATTCAAGATCATAATTGAAAAGTGTTATTTAAAAATAAATGCACAATTCTTACTTCCTATTTGTCGCAGGGACTTTCTATTCAATATTTGGCATTGGACCAATCGTTGGAATGCCGATGGCTTCGTACTTTATCAATCTTTACGTCGACTTTTACCGAGTTGACCCGGCAGACGTGGACCTACACCCAGTGATCCACGCTGGGTTGGTGCATGGTGGCTGGGCTACCTTCTGCTATCCGTACCTATCATGATTCTGGCGTTCCTGGTTAGCTTTGTGCCGAAACGCATGCCGGTGAAAACTGGTTCCCAGGGGAAACCGGGTCAGAGTGCTGTACAAGATAATAAGACGGCAGGAAGAAAGTTTAAAGGTATATTTATTGAATGTTCTTGTATTATCACATGCACAAGCCAAGTTTGTCGTCTCCGAACAAAAATACGGGATTTATTCTCTGGTCGTTCTACGTCACGACAACCCGCGTCTATGTCATCAATTTTGGTGCGTCGGACCTTTTTTTTGTGGATCTTCGGTGTGCTCGTAAATATGTAAACAAACAACATGGTGGCCGATGTTTCTCCCACGATCAAAAGTCATGTAATGAAATCGATATTTTCACAGACTACGACATTACTACTCCGAACAATGTAAACACAAGAGTGTACCGCCTGTATATTCCGAAGGAATTACGTGAATAATTTGCGGAAACAACGAACTCGAAGCTGGTCGCGTATACCGTGGGTTCCGTACATACCGTACGCATTGCAAACAGGGTCAGGCGCGACGTTTACACACAGTGTTCGCGCCGTCGAGATTCAATCGATATTTGTTCCCGAAAAATAGCGTATCTTCGTCTGTGATAAATTTCTAGGACTATGCTATCTTTGAAATAGGGTATAACTTTGCGGAAGGTAGCCTACATGTAGACCGAGAGCTGTCATTTGCTCCACACACGAACGAAGGTGAGCGCAAATGCACACGACGGACGACTGGAAATGATTGACAACTTGTGCGTGGCGTACTGATATTTATTCCTAAAGTAGTTCAAAAGTTTAAACGCGGAATCGTCATGGAAAACTTATTTTATTTTGCAAAAAATAACGAATTATTGGCTTGTGCATGTGATAAGTATATTATTCCCTAATATTTTTCTTCATTCAGCTCGGAAAATACTCGTGACGTAATGACCGTGTCACCACTCGTCTTCGACTCGTGGTGACACGGTCATTACGTCACTCGTATTTTCCTTCGCTGAACGAAGAAAAATATTAGGGAATAATATCTAATTATTTACCGTTTCAACAAAATTGATTTGTCAATCGCTTGATCTCGGCCGTCATTTAGACTTACTTCAGACATGGAGCTTGATGTTTTAACCCGTTTATTTATGTTTTAGTAAGGTTTGCATCCGAGTATCCGAGTATGCATTATTTACAATTTATGAAAAATAAAAAATGAATGACTCAGATTGCTACTGCTATACGTAAAGGGCAACTTCCTTCTTGGAGCTGCGTTGCACGCTGTTAATACACTGTATGTATGCATGTCTGTATGTATGTATGTATGTATGCATGTATGTATGTACGTATGTTTGTATGTTTGTATGTTTGTATGTATGTATGTATGTATGTATGTATGTATGTATGTATGTATGCATGCATGCATGCATGCATGCATGTATGCATGTATGCATGTATGTATGTATGTATGTATGTATGTATGTATGTATGTATGTATGTATGTATGTATGTATGTACGTACGTACGTACGTACGTACGTACGCACGCACGCACGCACGCACGCACGCACGCACGCACGCACGCACGCACGCATGCATGCATGTATGTATGTATGTATGTATGTATGTATGTATGTATGTACTGTATGTATGTACGTACGACGTATATATGTATGTGTGTGTATCTATCTTTCTATATATATGTGTGTATCTATGTAAAACTATCTACTTATGTATCTACGTATAAAATTGATGTATATGTATCTAACGCAAGTATCAAATATACGCTTTAGTGATCTAATCTGCCTTCTTTATTTGAACCAACCGTACTATGATATCATCAAGTACCCTAGAGAGATCCTTCTTAGAATCCATGAAATGAAATATAACATTACAATTTGGAACATTTTAGAATTCCCCAAGGCGCTGGGGAGGATATGCTCGAACGTGACCCTGATGGCAGTAATTTTCGCACGGGCAGCCATGATGGCGAACCAGGGCGCCATCACGTTCATTGTCAAGTTCACAGAAGAACAGTTTCGCGTCACCACGACAATATCAAGCATTGTTAGTAAGTTCACCTGATATCATGATTTATATTCGAGATAATTACAGAAAGCCTTTTGCAATGCTGGTAATTTTCTAGCTTTTCCAGACAGAACAAAATCACAAAATTTTCTATTTTTGTCTTGCGATTTAGCTGGATTGAGCTGCCTAACAATAAACAAATACGTATACCCGCGTTTGTCGGAACAAGAACGGATCCTCCCGACTGATGAATTAATACTCTCTTGCAAACATAGTTAGCGGTTATCATGATGACATATAGTTATATGTTAATGGTCGGAGTATTTCAACTACAACTCCAGCTTTTAGCGTTTGGTTTTGTCAATGATGGACGAGATAGATACGAGAATAACCAGGAACAGGGAGCTGTTCGCAGACATAAAAACGCCTAGCAATGCAGTGACTGTTTTTGTTTTTTTTAATTGACAGAAGCCTATTACGACCTTGGTTTGTGAAATAATGAAGTCTTTGGGTTTCTTTTGCAGTTGCAAGCATGATTTTCAGCGCTTGTTTAGGATTTTTCATCGGCGGTATCATTTACGGCGATGGAAACCAAGTCTGATTAAGATGGCGGCCTTCATGGTAGTCGTTGATATTTTCTCACTGTTGGCTCCCATGGTGCAAATGTGGCTGGGATGCGACACTGCGTATTCGCTGGAATCACCGAGCCGTATGTCGGAAGGTGAGAAGCCCAAGCAATCGGAACAATGGTGCAGTCAAGGACGGGGTCATAGGGGTCATATGTAGAAAAGGACAGTCGAACAAAATCACTGGCTAGATACACTGAGATTGGAGGATAACATTAGGACCGACAGACAAACAGACATACTTTTGAAGCCAGGCGCAGATACATACATACATAGATACATGCAGACTTGGAGCGAACGACATTAAAAGTTTAGTTGCAAACACAAAGACACAGGAAAAATAAAGAGAGGCCCTAATGGTTTAAGGCTAATCCTTACTCCTCTTTCACTGTTGCAGAAAAAATATTACTTTGTCAGTCACTTTAAAATCTTGTCGAGTAAGTGTGTTCCAAGAGGTGACAGGGCAAAACCCAGACACTATGCACAGCTTGTCTTCTAAAAAATAAATAAATAAATGAACAAGAACGCGAAAAGAAATTGACAGAGTATCAATGTAACTTAATTTAAATTGTTTAAAAAAGACATATCTTGAGAGAGAAATGAAAAACAGTAAAAAAGATCATTAGGGAAAGACTGCATTAACTTGCATGGTACCTGAAACCCGGGTCCTTGCCTGACCAACTCGGGTGACAAACAGAAGACTTTTAATCCCCCAAGGTGTGAATGTTCCATTGTTATGTTTATCTTATCCAGCTGGTGCCATTGTAGTGCCATTGTAGGAAAGGCAGGTCTGTGAAATTGATCCTCTGATAACTAAGTAGGGAAGTAGGGTATTCCTAAGTTAATGGAGCTTTCCCGTAATGTGATATAGTATGAGTTGCAGTTTGATCGTTTCAACACATCTTATTATGCGGTTTATTTTTTGACAGATAGGTAGTAAATGAGGTTTATTTGATTGAAGGAAATGTTCGTTAGTGTAGGTAGCGATGACCCGTCCATTCCGCAAATGTAATGCATTCCTATGTTATCTATCTTTCCCATTATCAGCACCTTGGACGTACCTGTCTATGACATCGAAGGCCTCAACTCGAGCTGCAATGCAAATGCGCATGCTCAGGACATTACAAGCCGATGTGTGGTTCAGATAATGTTACATATTATTCACCTTGTCATGCAGGTTGCAAGATTACAAAGGACGCTCAGGTAAACTCTATGACAACTAAAAAAGTCGACGTCCCTTGACCCTATACTGCGGTCAATGTTCCGAGTCTTTCGCAATTCATGAAATCGAGATTTCTCATAAATTATGTCTGAACTATTTGATGTAACTTTAAAATGTCATGACGATTGTGCTCTTATGAATAATATTACCATTTACTGGTCTTACGACGTTTATTTTCGCAGCGAAACAAAAATGTCAATAACCTTTTAACAACTCATTACTCTTATCAACATTGCAAAGGAAAGCAAACAAATGTGTTCATAAAACGAGTTGTCCTGAGCATTTATCGTCAGGCGGACCGGCGATACTCATCTTATCAACTGTAAAACAACAAAACAGTCGCGGGAAATGTTTTATCGTATCGGTCTGGGGGATTATCTTTTCTCTTCGGTGAACAAATTGTAGAAAAGGTCAGCGGAGTTTACCGAGGTGGAAGGCAAAATCATGTTGCGAGGAGAATTGAAAGCGACTGGGAGACTTGTAATCAGCATGGACAGGGGTTTCGTAGCGGGGAGTTGCATGAAAAATAATGGACAAGACAGGGATATTTCTTGAATTTTAGCAGGAGGAAAGCTAGAAAAGAGTTCACTTTCCATGCCAGTTTTGTTCAAAATGAATACTACGATTTAAGGTAAAACACTACGGTTGCGATGTTTTTCGAAGTCAGACACTTGGCTTGTCCTAATTACAAGAAAGAAATGAAATGTTCTTATTATAATCTCAAAAGTTCTCTTACCTCAGCTTTTAAGCAAGTTCTTTTGATAAATCGTGAATGACTGCTAAATAATTAACAAAGCGAAAGTTCTTAAGATCTTCCTGAAATGATCTCGAAAAAGCACTGTCAGAGAAACAAATTCAAAAATCAACAACATTTATATGACATTGTAATTTTCCCCTTTTCACATGAATGCATACATTTGAAGGTATTTTAGATTCTTTTCCTTGGAATAGTAACAATATGCAAGAAAAGTCCGTGCCACAGTCTTCTTGAATCTTTGAATTTACAACTCACAATAATTTGCTGAAAATCAGAATAAGGCTGTATAGGCCCATTATCCATGGTTGTGCTTGAAGGTAGTATAAGCCTCAAGTCGAAAGCAACAGATTGTTGCTCAAACTCAACTCAATGTAACCACAGAGTAATATCAGACAGAGTGGCAACAGCTATTGTTTAAGGCGTGAAGCGGTTATGTAAGCAATCCATGTTTGCCTCGCCTCACGAAGCTCTTGGCTCTCTTTCCGAAGAGTGCCGACCATGCACCCTTCGGTAATTTCGGATTTTCACCAATTGTTCAGCGAAAGTATGTTCGACAAAGCTTGTGTTGTTGTTGTCGTGTGGTGCTGATCGGAATTGATGTGCTGGCGAAAACGGAAGTGTTTTGAGCTTCAGGAAAGTGGGTTTTACCGTTTTAAAAATTCCTCTCATATTTTTATGAATATATAATGAGTGTGTTTGAACCAAATTTGAAAGTCTTTTATCGATACTGTCTGGTTTTACTCAATGGTTTACGGTCAGTCATACCGTCTTTTACACGTGCGCCAAGAAAGGACATGTTATGAAACTGCTGGCGTGTTATGTTTTGATTGGCGTGAGGCAGTGTTCTGCCCTGAGAGCTCACAAAGTAACTATGGTTGCTACGCGACTGGCAGTACGATGCCATCTCGTCGTATGTTTCGCATAATCTCGTGTAATTATCAACCACAAACCAAGCCTCCAAAAAGTTAACACCTTTTAAGCTGATCTTAATATGAAAAGCCAATAGGTCTACCGAGACGGACCATGGAACAAAAGGCATGCAAGTGTTGCCACTCTGTCTGATATTACTCTGTGATGAAACTATCAACCTTTCTCTTCCCAGATCAAGATTGATAATCCGGAGTCACCGTGCAAAATTTGGCACTGAAGAATTACCTAACATTTACCAATGTTCGAAATTCAAAATGGCAGGCATCCCTGTATTGACTCGATGAGGAAAATAAAATGTCCGATTTTTCGAAAAACTAAATCGGTGATGATTTAGATCTTTAAAATGAGTTACCACAAGTAGTAGATCAGCGGAGAATAAGTAACTTTGAGAGTCCGAATATCTGTCCCCATCTGGCAGCCAAAAAACCCCAAAAGACTACCTGAGGCGAATCAATGAGGGACACATCTCGCAAATCCCCTTGTCTGACTCACATTTTGCACTTCCACAGTTGCAGAAAATTTCATGCGGTTTCAATGCGGATGATTAAACCTATTTTTGAAATCAGATGAATCTGAATCCCGTGTAATAATTGAATCTTTCAAGATGTTCCCCACATATTTTTATTGATAATATTCGGATTGCCTAGTCATTTTTTGTGTCAAATGGAAATCATGCTAAAAGGCCATTTTGTCTTACCTTGAGGTCCACAATTCGGGACTGAACAACTGAAATTTCTCAATGACTACGAAAAAAAGGACTCCTGAATGACGTCATAAAGATAAGTTCACAGAATTTTGAAATTGAACTGTTGACTTTAAGTTTCGTTTCAAATATTATTAACTTTCAGGTGTTGCAAGAAATACCGGTTAAAGTCCCCGATTATTGATTTGGACCATTACCTCGATAAAGCAGTCTTTGAAAGAGAAAAATTTTCACTATGAACCTCTTTAAAATTTCAACACATTTTTCTGCTAATTCTCTGCTAAAAATTAAAACCAAATGCAAACATGCATGCGTAAGCATATTTTTTAGAGAGACTTTGTCTACCTTCGAGACTCTGTTATGAAAGTGGATCAATTTTATACTTTTTAACTTTTTGCAATGCATGTCTTCCATATTTATTTTCCTCATTGTACTTAACTATCCTCTGCAGAATTTCACCAGCTGTGGTGTGTGCTTAACCATGAAGAGTTCAATGGTATAAGTTACGCCGTTGAGGGCGAAGCACATGCCGGGATTTGCGGACATTCCTGCTTCTATGAGTTGATCTGGTATACCGCAGTAAATTTCGTATTCATGGTCAAGCCGCGATGATTATTACATATGTACCACAGTTTATTCGCATCGAAGCGCGCGCGTACTAACGGTATTTGCACTGCAGTGCAATACCAAAACATTATGCCTTCCTTTATGTTAATGAGTATTTACCAATTTTGACCCGGAACTATTTATGTTTGTAAACACAAAAAATGTCGTCTACAAGATTTCATTTCACTTTGGTTTGATGCTAGTTATAGTAAAATGCATGACATTACCGATTAAATCTACAACAAAGAAAATTGTCTGTACTTATTATAGTGTGAGGATGATTTTTATTACCCGGAAGAGCAGTTTGTTTGTCAGCGAAGCAAAAAACATCGACAACTGGCGACGATTGTTTCTAGTTCCATGGATACACGGTGGCCGCCGTACCACGCACGGCGGCCATCATACATCGAAACACACATAAATGCGGACGCAACGGAGCCAACTAAACAGTCACATTTTCAGAGACGTTTTGGCCAGTAGTTTTCTCACCTGTTTACCATAGAAAGTCACTTTTGCATGCAGTTTACTCTGTGCTTGTGTGTCCTACATGCTAATGATAACAGTGATCGCTGTGCACGGTAAACACTGAAATTTGATCGTTCGACAAGTTACGTTTGCCGTATCTTACTCTTAAATTTCCCGTAAAAATCTTCGAACTGTTATTTGTATCGATCATTTAGAAGAATTTCAAGCTCAATATGTGAAAAAATCAAAAGCGTTCCATGTTCAAAGTTCTCTTCGTTTGGCTATCTGTGGCTACGTATGTATGTGTGAGCGATGGCAAGCAGAGTTCGAGCCTGTAGTATATGTACTAGTATTGTATAGAGAGACACGGAAGCCGTTGTTCCAGTCTCAAGCATGAGGAGAGTCTACCTCATTCTGCACATGCGCAATACAATAATACGTCACTACATGAATATAATAGCATATATTACACTGCTTCCCCTTTTAAAAGAAAAGTGTTACATGCCTGATTTCTACAAATAAAACTACATTGCAAAATCTACAGATTTAATTTCACTAATGGTTTTCTCACTCTATTTGATCTTCTAACTGATTCAGTAATTACACTTGGTTTTACTGACGTCTCCTGACTTGGTGTTACTTTGTCAGATTTACTGGTACCATTAACTATAACTGCAGTATTTTCTTTAGGTTTTACTACATTTGGTATTTCAGTCGGATTTGCTCTAGGCATTTCTTTTACTGACTGTGGACTGAAATCCCTTACGTACACCTTTGATTCACTAGCCATTGGACACTTATATGTTTGAACTCTGGTGCACTTTCCTCATAGGTTTTCACCATATGATCTGCATGAACCATTTTAGTCTCGGACCCAATTTGACCATGTAATTTCTAGGTCCTTTGACTTCAATTACAGAGCCTAATAACCACTTATCAAGTTTTGACTCGGCTCTAGGGTTTTTCACTCTTACAATATCACCAATTTCAAAATATCTCTCTTGTTTTCTATGACGATCAAACTGCTCTTTTGTGCATTTTGTTTCTTTTCTACTCGCTTTGCAAGACTGGGTTTTACCAATTGCAATCTAGTACGAAACTGACGTTTACACATTAACTCGGCTGGACTTACACCTGTTGTACTGTGAGGTGTAGTTCGGTATCTGAACAGAAACCGACCAATTCTACATTTCAGAGATAAAGACGCATCTCCTGCTAAGACTTGTTTAGTGAAGGCTTCTTTTACCAGCCTCACTGCTCTCTCAGCAGCGCCGTTAGATGCCGGGTGATATGGAGCTACTTTAATATGCTGAATGCCATTCTTTTTCATAAACAATCCAAATCATCAGATGTGAATTGTGGACCGTTGTCCGAAAACTAACTGCCAGGTAGACCATGTTCTGCAAAGATTAATCTCAGCTCATCAATAGTATGATCAGCTGTGATTCTCTTCATAGGTTTTACATCTACCCATTTAGAATGACAATCAACAAGAACTAAGAAATAGTATTTCTTATCTTCACAAAAATCAATGTGAACTCTTTGAAAAGGTTTCATTGGCCATACCCACGGATGTAAAGGTAATTTAGCTGGCATTTGTCTTACTCTTTGACAAACTGAACATGCTTTCACTTTACTCTCAATATCCGCATCAATATTTGGCCACCATACATGACTACGGGCAAGTGCTTTCATGGCACATACTCCAGGATGTTCCCAATGAAGCTCGTCTAACAACCTTTCACGAAACTTCTTTGGAATCACCACTCGAGTACCCCATAAAATACAACCTTGTTCCGTTGACAATTGATCTCTTCTACGATAAAATGGCTTAAGTGCCTCAGACATATCTTTGAAATAACTGGGCCAACCATTCAATACAAGATCATACACTTTGCTAAGAAGTGGATTAACTTTGGTTTCCTTAGCAATATCATCAGCTAAAACTGGGAAACTCTCATCTATTACGCTAACAGCAAATACACTGTCCTCAGCACCTTGTGTGCTTGGACTGGTAGTCTTGACAACGCATCACAATTTGCGTGTGCTCGTGTGTTACGATACTTTATATCATAGTCATATGCCTGCAGAGTCAGTGCCCATCTTTGCATTCTTGCAGCTGCTATGGTAGGAATACCTGATTTTGAACCTAAGATTGCTAGCAATGGCTTATGGTCCGTAACCAAGGTGAATTTCCTCCCATACAGGAAATCATGGAATTTCTTAACTCCAAATATCAGTGAAAGTGCTTCCCTCTCAATTTGGGCATAGTTTCGTTCACTCGGGCTTAGAGTTCTAGAGGCATACGCTATTGGTCTTTCGTCACCATTTTCAAATACATGTGAGAGAACAGCTCCCACACCATAACTTGAAGCATCACAATCTAATTTCAGCTTCTTATTTGGATCATAGTGTACAAGTAAAGTTTCACTACTTAACTTTGCTTTACATTTCTCATACGCTTTTTGACATTTTTCAGACCACTTCCAGTCAACTCCTTTCTTTAACAATTCATGGAGTGGCTGTAAAGTTGTGGCTAAATTTGGCAAAAACTGATGGTAATATTGTACCATACCTAGAAATGATCGCAACTGTGCGACATTCTTTGGGATTGGAGCCTGCTTAATTGCTTGCAATGACGATTCTACAGGTCTCAATCCTTCACCACTGTATTCTAAACCCAGATATACAGTACTTGCTTTGACAAATTCACATTTCGACAAATTAACATGAAGATTGTTATCACTTAATCTTCTGAGGACTTCCTCTAAAATATCAAGATTCTCATGAACATTATTTCCTCCAATGAGAATATCATCTTGTTTACATACACATTTCTGAATACCCTGTAAGATACAATCCATCTTACTTTGGAAAATCTTTGGTGCTGACTTCACACCATAAGGTAACTTAGTATAGGCATACAGGCCTTTGTGAGTATTGATGCTTAAGTACTTCCGACTTTCATCATCAACTGACAATTGTGCATACGCATGCGTCAAATCTAATCGTGAAAATACCTTTGACCCTGACAATTGAACATACAAATCTTGAGTAGTTGGCAGAGTACATTGCTCATCCTCAACTACCGGATTAATACTGACTTTATAATCTCCACATATTCTCACAGATTTCTCCGATTTGGGAACGACAACAATAGGACTTGCCCATTCAGAGCGGTCTACTTTAACAATTACACCATTTTCCTCTAACTTTTGTAACTCTGTTTCCACTGCTTCCCTGAGCGCATATGGAACTCTACGAGGTTTATGAAACACAGGCTTGGCGCCTTCTTTCACACGGATGTGAGCTTTGTGCCCACGCATACCATCGTAGCTATCAAAAAATACATTGCTGTACTTACGTAAGACTGAATCTAGTTTGTCTTTACCGGTCATACAATCACCGCTTTCTTTGTTAGCTTTTTCAGCTACACATGTAAAAATCTTACCCCAATTCAATTTCAACTTTTGCAACCAGTTTCGCCCAAGTAATGTTGGTTTACCAGGGTGATCTACTATTATCAGTGGCAAGTTGACACGCTGACTTTCATAGCTCACTTCGACCGAAATTTCTCCACTAACGGAAATTGTATCGCCAGTGTAGCTTTTCAATTTAATTCCCGACTGTCTCAAAGGAATTTTCCGGAAATTCTTTTCATACTCTGACTTTGACATGATACTGTAGTCAGCTGCCGTGTCTACTTGCATGGACACTGATTCACCATTAACATCCAGTTTTACATAATAACCAGATTTTTCTCCACTTACATTCATGTTAATGGAGGACTCAACATGATACACATTACAATTGGAATCATCACTGTCGCTATCTGCTTCAGTGACAGCCTTTACTGATTTTGACTTACCAGACTTCGGCTTTTTACCACTTTTGTTATCTTTGCCCTTTGGTTTCGACTTACAAAATTTCGCAAAATGACCACGTTTAGAACACTTATGACACTCAACATTTTTGTGTGGACAATCTTTAGCCAAATGATTATTTCCACACCTATAACACTGTATAGTCTTAGAAGAGTCACGTTTGCTTACTACTTTACTGATCGTCCCTTTACTTGAAGTGTCCTTCGCCATTTGATTCGACTGGTGCAGTCCCGCTTCCATCGATATCGCGATCTCGCACGCTTCGACGAAACTCAACTCTGAAATGTCTTTCATAGTCATGAAGTGCTGACGAATTTTCGAGTTGTACAGTCCCGTTACAAGTTTGTCCCGCAAAATTCTGCCTTGACAGCACTCCTTGTAGTTACAGTCCCGCAGCTTCTGCTTCAACGCGGTTATGTAGTCTTGCACCGATTCGCCTGGCTTCTGGTCTCGCTTCAGGAAATGGAAAGCTCCAGCAAGTTCCATCCGCGCTGGATCGTAGTACTTTTCCAAGCACGCCACAATCTCTGCTAGCGATTTGTCTGCTGGTTTTGCTGGCAGGAGTATATCCTCCAACTCCGAGAAAGCCGTTTGACCAATGCAATATAAAGGAGCATCTTTCTTGCTTTCTTCCTCCGTGATGCCGTTGACACGGTAGAACCTCTCCATCCTATTGTAGTAAGACTTGAAAGTACTTTTCGTCTTGTCGAAAGCTTCAGTCGTAGTATGTGTTATTCGGGCGTTGGCCATTATCATTTGTTTACTTTATCGCTTAAGACAAAGGAATGTACTAGAAAACTTGAACTTCGGGTGGACACAGTCTTAAATCTGCAGATTCGCTGAGATTTTCCCCGACTGCACAGCGTAGAACAACTGTTCAAAGTTCTTTGAGTTACTTTGAAGTCACTTCTCGCTACTGGATCGCTTCCACTGTTCTGATCCTCTGCCCCAAGTTCCGCTCGACGGCGTGGCACTCTTCCTTGCTAACTGCTTGATAGTCCGAATTGAATCAAGTAATATTTAAAGCCTAATCACTTCGCTCAATGATATTGCCTATTGTATGAAGGATTGGAAAGGATGCGAGCATCGTTGCGGCATATCATGAGCAAAGTAGCCTTTTAACACAATGTACAGGGGAGGGAGGGTGGGATAAAAAACAACAAAAAAACAAAAACAAAAACAAAATTAAAACAAAAATAAAACAAACAAACCAAACTTTCCTTTCCGCTACCGTCATGACTTACAAATGGTTCTTTAACAGTGTACCTCCTAGCTCCCTGCGTTCTCTGCCCTGGCTGTGAGGAATGACACCTTGTGTTCCCTGGGGACTACTTTATACTTTGTTGTATTCATGAATATTTATGAGTTCACACCTGGCGGAATATTTTCGCTATGTGCTTAGGCTTTGAATAAAGTAATATTTAAAGCCTAATCACTTCGCTCAATGATATTGCCTATTGTATGAAGGATTGGAAAGGATGCGAGCATCGTTGCTTCACACCAAACACAACGTATTCCTTTACTGAAACCTAGTCTATCATAAACTCTCAAACCTCCCAATCCTTATTCTCCCAATCCTAATTCTCCCATTCCTCACTCCCCATCCTCACATCGATATAAAATAAAGGACATTGAAAAATCATTTCACAAAAACTTCCCAGCCATTATACTATACCCTGACTTATATAACCTCCGGTATCAATCTGTCATAGATAGCGGATGCAATGAACTTGCCGAATTATTTGCATGACAAATTCTTCTGACGTGTCACAGGAGCTGGCGATGGGTAGTCGTAACAATCCCCTTTAAAGATGCCCTTGCACGGAGTTCCGTACTCCGATACTTTTACCCCTTCGGAGAGCCAAAGGTAAATGGGATTACCTGCAGATTTTCAGTCAACAAATGCTAAGCTGCAAATGAATTATGTACTTCTCCTGCAATGAACACATTTAGGTTTCTGAAGGTCAAGTCGTCATGGGAAACTTACTCCTTCCTGCCAAAACTGCTTCTATGTAGAAACACGCGTGTCTGATCCCCGTCTGGGGGCGCCCTCTGGCTTACCCAGGTAAAGGTTATCCGACGCTAAACACTGATCAACTGTATAATACATCTTTCAGTTTGGAAAGCCAAACTGAGCAAAAAGCCCTTGTAAAATTTATAGAGGGCACCCCCAGACAGGATCCTGCAACTGGCAGGCGGCCGTAAGGCCAGGGCTTTTAGTATTCGCCCCCCTGTCTAAGGGAACCACTACTGAGAAACGCAATCTATTCTGCATTTACACTTTAATGATCTTCTGCAAACTTATACCACAACAAAATTCCCTCAGGAATTGACACAAACAAATAAAGAACTTCAACTCTGTCGCTGAGATGTACTACTCGTCCAACTCGTCGAACTTTTTTTTCTTTCTTTCTTTTTCTGTAACTCCGACAGTTGGAGCCGCATCTTACAAGCACATACACAGAAAGGCAGTTTCACAACAGCACACCTCAAATGTCTACAAGTTTCCTCTCCGAAAACTGCAACGGTGGGCATCACATACATCACCTTACTATAAGCTTACGTTCAATCCCTCACAGGGAGAAATCCGTTACGCCGTGACCGTGACCACAGTTACTACATCTTCCATACTCTCGCAGGGAAGATAGGGTGGGCATCGCATGCAGCCACCTTACTATACATTCCGTCCCTCACAGGGACTACATCATTCCCTCGCAGGGAAGACAGGGTGGGCATCGCATGCAGCCACCTTACTGTACATTCCGTCCCTCACAAGGGACTACATCATTCCCTCGCAGGGAAGACAGGGTGGGCATCGCATGCAGCCACCTTACTGTACATTCCGTCCCTCACAAGGGACTACATTATTCCCTCGCAGGGAAGACAGGGTGGGCATCGCATGCAGCCACCTTACTCTACATTCCGTCCCTCACAAGGGACTACATCATTCCCTCGCAGGGAAGACAGGTGGGCATCGCATGCAGCCACCTTACTCTACATTCCGTCCCTCACAAGGGACTACATCATTCCCTCGCAGGGAAGACAGGGTGGGCATCGCATGCAGCCACCTTACTCTACATTCCGTCCCTCACAAGGACTACATCATTCCCTCGCAGGGAAGACAGGGTGGGCATCGCATGCAGCCACCAAATATACATTCCACCCCTAACGGGGAAAAGAAAAATTGTGGGCGGTGTAAGAAACTGTGCAAGAAACTCTTAGACTGCATTTATTAACTCGTAATATATGCATTTTCAATTCTCTCACATGAAAATAATGGGACAACTGTGCCCAACGTGGGCTAAACTTGTAATAGTATACAAAGTGTAGTTTGCCGTACAGCTAAAATGAGTAGCCCACTGCCATACACAAATTGTAATAATGAAGAGCTATGTCACTGTCATCATGGGTGTGCATCCATGCTGTCATATGGTCTTAGTAATATCTGACATAAAATCCATCACAATACTCGGCTCAGTCTAAAAATACACGTACCTGAACTTACCGGTGGTTGGACATCCCCACTAATGTTGGTGGATGCCATACCGGCAAACGCACGTGGCACAGTAAGGGGAGCTGAGTGCCCGGCACAGGTGGCCATGAACGTAGCAACTGCCAGAACTGGTCGTTGAGTCTGGATTTCTCCATGCGCTGAAATGCCTAGGCAGTCGCCGAGGTTGCACTGTTGGTATGAAGGGTGGAAGCTGAAACCATCCTGAGCTCGTTGTCGTCGGCGCCCTGGCTGTGTGAGGAATGACACCTTGTGTTCCCTGGGGACTACTTTATACTTTGTTGTATTCATGAATATTTATGAGTTCACACCTGGCGGAATATTTTTCACTATGTGCTTAGGCTTTGAATATGCCGCTTTTTTTTCCGTTCTCCGACCCTCGTTTTTGTTCGAAACAACTCACACGTTGCGCGAACAATGCACTTTGCACTCTAAGGTCACTGATGTTTTATCCTCGTCGCCACTTGTAGTATATGTACTATGTATTGTATAGAGAGACACGGAAGCCGTTGTTCACTAGTCTCAAGCATGAGGAGAGTCCACTTTATTCTGCACATGCGCACTACAATAATACGTCACTACATGAATATATTAGCATATATTACAGAGCCCTACGACATTCCTCTTACGTCATCCTTGATAAACAAGTAAACAATAGTTTAGCCAATCAAAATAGAGGGTGTGACGGCGCTGACCAATGAAATGTGAAAGCTTATTCGATGCCTATTACAGTATGTCAATGTTATATAACTCCGCAGGGTCGCCCTGAAGCTTTGACAGACAAGTAGTACGCACGACTAATCGTCGATTCTCTCGATAAATGATGCAAATAAAAGATAGAACATATGTAATAATAACAGAACCCCATGGCCTGTGAGTGCAAGCGCGCCGTACTAGCGGTATTTGCACTCGCGCTGCGGTGTATTCGGCTGTCCTTTCACTCGCTTCGCTCGTGAAAGGACTGCCGCCGAATACACCGCAGCACTCGTGCAAAATACCGCTAGTACGGCGCGCTTGCACTCACCGGCCATGGGGTTCTGTCATAGTATGACTGCCGAGCTTGCCTTATCTCTAAGGTAAGCCGAATGGACGTGCTTGATACAGGGAATTCCATCTCAATGAGTATATCCACAATTTTGAATCATAAACATAGAACACGAATTGTGTTTAATGGTCAACATATGGTCAGTGTCCTGGCTAAAAGTAAACTATGTCTTTGATTTCTTTCATATTACTGTCATTGTAAGGATGTAAACTACCCTAAGCATCGTCATTATCATCATCGTCATCGCTCTCAATGACGTCATTGTCGACAATAGCAGCAAAGACAATATTATCGGCAAACATGATGATCGTCATCATCACCATCATCATCATCATCATCATCATCATCATCATCATCATCATCATCATCATCATCATCATCATCGTCATCATCATCATCATCATCATCGTCAACAACGAAAGCAACAACAACATTGTTTTAATCGTCGTCATTGTCGTTGTCGTCGTCCTTATCACACTTATTTGGACACATAGTTAATTTTTATAAAAAAGGTAATCGTATTG